>NC_091456.1:93747556-93975056 GCF_027789765.1 Dendropsophus ebraccatus
CTTCGAAGCCCTCGGCGGTGTGTGGTGTGCTATCTATTTTTCGTTTTGATCGGATTTGTCGCTTTTAAGAAATTTACGTTTAAAGACCCCGAATTTCCCATAGAAAATAATGGCCCATTGAAAATAGTGGCCACACTCTAACCGCTGACAGCCAATCACAGCACATATGCAAATAGCTGAAATATAGCAGCCAATAGGAACTCTAAGGTCTCGTCATGCATTGTATCACACCATCCACAGTCACATGTCCACTATTAGCCAATAGAAGATGTAATATATGGAAGGTCCTTAACGATTTTGTCCCTCTGACATGAGTAAGATTGTCATGGTAACCGAGCAATGATCTTTACCATTATAAGTAGCAGAGGTCAGTCAGTAAAATAGCAGAGCTGAGGCAGGCGTGTAGCAGGGACGGTACACAAGCCGCTCTTAAAGACACGGTACCCAAGCCGCTCTTAAAGGGACGGTACCCAAGCCGCTCTTAAAGGGATGGTAGACAAGCCGCTCTTAAAGAGACGGTACGCAGGCCACTCTTAAAAGGGATGGTACCCAAGCCGCTCTTAAAGGGACGATACCCAAGCCGCTCTTAAAGGGACGGTACCCAAGCCACTCTTAAAGGGACGGTACCCAAGCTGCTCTTAAAGGGATGGTTCCCAAGCCGATCTTAAAGGGACGGTACCCAAGCCGCTCTTAAAGGGGCGGTACCCTAGCAGCTCTTAAAGGGGCGGTACCCAAGCCGCTGTGTAAGAGGAATTACATAAGTCGCTCTTACAGGGACAGTACCCAAGTCGCTCTTAAAAGGACGGTACCCAAGTCGCTCTTAAAGGGACGGTACCCAAGTCGCTCTTAAAGGGACCCAAGTCGCTCTAATTGGGTCCCTTTAAGAGCGACCTGGGTCCCTTTAAGAGCGACCTGGGTCCCTTTAAGAGCGACCTGGGTCCCTTTAAGAGCGAAATATGTCCCTTTAAGAGCGAAATATGTCCCTTTAAGAGCAACCTGGGTCCCTTTAAGAGCGACCTGGGTCCCTTTAAGAGCGAAATGGGTCCCTTTTAGAGCAAAATTGGTCCCTTTAAGAGCGACCTGGGTCCCTTTAAGAGCGAAATATGTCCCTTTAAGAGCGAAATGGGTCCCTTTAAGAGTGAAATTGGTTCCTTTAAGAGTGAAATGGGTCCCTCTAAGAGCGACCTGGGTCCCTTTAAGAGCGACCTGGGTCCCTTTAAGAGCGACCTGAGTCCCTTTAAGAGCGACCTGGGTCCCTTTAAGAGCGACCTGGGTCCCTTTAAGAGCGAAATATGTCCCTTTAAGAGCAAAATGGGTCCCTTTAAGAGCGAAATATGTTCCTTTAAGAGCAACCTGGGTCCCTTTAAGAGCAAAATCTGTCCCTTTTAGAGCGAAATATGTCCCTTTAAGAGCAAAATATGTCCCTTTAAGAGCGACCTGGGTCCCTTTAAGAGCGACCTGGGTCCCTTTAAGAGCAAAATGGCTCCCTTTAAGAGCAAAATGGGTCCCTTTAAGAGCGACCTTGGTCCCTTTTAGAGCGAAATATGTCCCTTTAAGAGCGCCCTGGGTCCCTTTAAGGGACCCAGGTCGCTCTTAAAGGGATCCAAGTCGCTCTTAAAGGGATCTATGTAGCTCTTAAAGGGACGGGACCCAAGTCACTCTTAAAGGGACCCAAGTCACTCTTAAAGGTATGGGACCCAAGTCACTCTTATAGGGACGGGACCCATGTCGCTCTTAAAGGAATGGGATCCAACTTTCTCTTAAATGGAAGTCACTGGTAAAGGGGCGCTCTTTTCAAGCACTATGTATTTTCCTGGAAATGCAAATCTAGTTTTTATTGATATACAGAGGCTTTCTATAGGAATACCATTAGAAAACCTAACCTGCTCTGGACAGTTCCTGTCTCGGCCAGAGATGTCAGCAGAGAGCAGTGTGTCTGAATGTAAATAAAACAACATTTCCTGCATGACATACAGCAGCTGATAAGTATGGAAAGACTTGAGAAGTAAATTATATTATTCTTTATAACTTTCTGACACCAGTTGATTTGAAAGAAAAAGATTTTTGCTGGACAACCCCTTTAAGCTCCAACCAGCCAGATTGACACTCTCTTGTAATGCGTTTAAAAGGCGCAATCAATTGCACGGCTGGATGATCACTGTATTGTTTGTGCAGCCATTAACATGCCTTATCGGCTGTTTAGACAAAGACATGTGCGGCCCATAATGATGGTTTTTACAGACGCACAATGTGCTGTGAAAATGAAAAATAAAATTTTTTACACTAAAATATTAATGTAACTTTGAATTTTTCATGTTCACAAGGGGTTAAAAGAAAAAACCAACCACTAATCACGTAGCGCAATTTCCCCCACATGTACCCCACATGTGGACACAAAGTGAAAAGTCGGCGGACAGAAAGCCTCCTAAGGGAAGCAGCGCAGATAATCTGTCCAAGGAATACTTGTTAGCAATAATTGGCCCATGTAATGCTGCGTTTACATGGAACGATTATTGTTCGAATTTGCAGGATAACGATCGAATTCGAACGATAATCGTACGTGTAAACGCAGCGAACGATCAAACAACGAGCGAAAAATCGTTCATTTTGATCTTACAACATGTTCTTAAATCGTTGTTTATCGTTCGCAAAAAATTCGCAGATCGTTCCGTGTAAACAGTCGTTCACCGATTTAACCTATGTGCGAGATAGGCTTAAGCAATCACAAAACGATCGCAAAACGATTTTTCTGTACGATATATCGTTCCGTCTAAACGCTGATCGTTATAAAAAAAATCTGTTACTTCGAAATCATCGTACGATCGGGCGAATTATCGCTACGTGTAAACCCAGCATGAGATACCTGTATATATGTACTCAATTTATTGTCTGTTCCTGGCTTTGCATTCATTATTTGCTATTAAAAACCTAAGGATGTATTCACACAGTCATGTTTTTAATTGCAGTTATTGAAGCCAAAGTCAAGAACGAATTATAAATGGAGGACAGGTCATAAAGTAAAGACTGAGATTTAGTCTTTTTTCAGATCCATTCCTGGCTTTGTTTTCATTAATTGCAATTGAAAACGTGAATATGTAAACATACAATAAACACGAAACACCCTTAGGCCATGTTTAAACAGTGTATTTTTTAAGACAACGGCCGTTTTTGCCTTAAAATAAGGCATTGAAGTCTATGGGGAACAACAGCTGTTGTTCACACATTGTATTGAACAACGGCAATTGAACAATATGGCCGGGGAAATAATTGGCCATTGTTCTGCAATGTTCACACAATATATGGCCATTCTGATGGACATACATTGAATAGATGTCTATATTCAAAGGAGGGTAGTTAAGAACGGCACTACATGTGTATCCAACTAGGACTCGGGGCACACAATGCTTCTTGGCAAAATACAATTACTTCAGACTCTTCGGGTGGTGCTCTATGTTTAAATCAATACAGTTCTATACAGGTTCATAGAGAAAGCAAAGACATGGCACTCACCACTTGAAATCTTCTCTGTTTCTTTATTTAATGCATTAAACAAATAATAACGTGTCATACCACCTATGTTGTGTATGCGGTAATCTGCCCATGCCAATAATATTATATAGGGAAAACAAAAAGAAAATTGTACTACAGAATAAAAGAACATTTCCATTCCCTTATTACAGGCAAAGGCTCAATAAGATTTATAGAGCATATACATTTAACACATAATGGTGACAAAAATCTGCTTAAATTTGCGGAACTGGAAAGAATCCATACACCGGAGGGAGGCAGGGACAGACATACCCTGTTATTGCAAAGAGAAGCTTACCTGATAGCACACTTTGAGGCAAATGGACCTGCGGGTAATGATAGAAATGAATTAAGTGCCTTCATATAGTTGTTTTAATGGATTTTAACTGCACTATGTTTTTGTCTATGTAAATGAGTAGTTCACACTATTTAAATGCTTAGATACACGCAAGACGTCATTACGCAGCCATGACGAAGTGCCGGATAGGAATAAAACAGCTGTCGCTGTAACGCAGATGGCGTCCTCTCGCTTACCTGTCTGTACACCTTTTTGTATGCATTAAATATAGAAACAGAGAAGACTTCAAGTGGTGAGTGCCATGTCTTTGCTTTCTCTATAAACCTATACATCGAATAGACTTTTACAGTATTTTGCATTCCAGGCACCCCCAAATGTGCTCACAATCCAAATAAAATAAAATGATATGATAGTATCGGCCGCAGGAACATGTCAAAAAGCAAAAGTTGTCAAACAACAGCCGTTGTCTTAACACTCTGTGGCATTTTTTTTTGCGTTAGTCATGCTTTTTTTTTTTGCAGCAAATTGCGCAATCCTATTAAAATAGCATAATAGCACAAAATAAAGCCATGTTTGAACAAAGCCTTAGGCCATATTCACACTGTATAAGAACACCCCCACTTAAACTTTACTTGGAAAATATCTTCACTGCAATGCAAAAATGTAACAGTGCTTTGGTGCAATAAACAGTAGATATGTCAACAGTAGCTTTAAGGAAAGATAAAGTAGGAATAAACTGTAGCAGTAGATAGGGGCCGGATAGGAGCCCTTGCCTAAGTAGTACTGTGCTCTGCCAGGATGCGTGTGAAGTGTATCTCGAAGAACTCCTCGTACTCACGTTTAAATACGTCTGCGTTATCTGACCACCTTCTGCCTACACAGTATTGGTCATGGCCCTGTGAGACTCAGGGTGAAGCTAACTAGTGGAAGTTCTCCCACGTAGTAGAGTGTAGTCAGTAGAGAGTGGCTAATTTGCATCTGTGCTCTACTGCGGATTAGTCCCACTGCCTCTCTTGCCTAGGGGGTGACTGTCCTGAAGTGAAGACTCCACAGCCTTGGCAAGGGTTATTCCTGTAACTCCGATTACCCCAATGTTAAGTTTAGCAGCATGACTGCTGTAGTCTCTCACACTGGAACTGTTCTGACTACTCTCTCCCCTGACAGGAACTAGACTGGAGCTAGTCTAGCCAGGGACTATTCCCCAACAACCACTAACCAGGAAACCCCCATCTTATATAGGGCTGTGTGACAGGAAGCGTGTGTATGAGAGAGTGAAAACAGGCTAAGCTTTCTACCTGTACTGCAGCAGTGCAAAGAGGATGTGAGACACCTATTGACTGTTGTAGGGCATAGCAACTAACTAACCTAGCTGTGGCACCTAAGTGAACTAGTTAACCTGGGTGTGTGTAAGACAAGGAGAACCACCCACAGTGGGACACTACACTAGGGGCAGGTTACATCAGTTTCTAATTTATACACTTTGATAAATCTGAGGCATTTCTATATGTAAGGTGTATATAAGTACATAATAAGTGCATAATTTGAATATATGTGTAATGTCTACATACATGTGAATTATGTAAATAATATATATGCATCTGTATGTGCATATTTTATAGATCTGTATTATGTGTTTAACCCCTTAAAGACTGTGACCACACCTCTTATGCCATACCCATAGATCATTATTAGCTACAGTGCTATGAAGCGAGCTCAGCTGCCAGGTAATGACAGAAAGCTGCGATCGTGCTGCAGCCCATCAGTAACGCCTTAAACGCAGCAATAAGAAAAAGTCTAAAGATTAGAAAAGCAGTTTTACCCCCCAAAAGTTACAAAATTGCATTTTCTTTCAATATCCCCTCAAAAATAATATTTTTGGGGTTCCGCTCCACATTTTATGGTAGATTGAAAGGTTCCATTACAAAGTACACTTGATCCTGAAAAAATTAAGCCCTTGCAGATGGATAAAAAAAATCCTATAGCTCTTAGACGGCAAGAAGGATAAAAGGAAGATGCAAAAATGAAAATTGGTGCAGTGATTTAGGTCATTTTGGGCTGGATTATGAAGGGGTCAATGTATTTGCGTGTGTGGAAGATATATCTCTAGATATGCATGTGTATGTGCACAAAGGGAGTGGTGGCCCAGACACACTTTGGCACATGGCCCCTTTGCTGTTTTTTTTTAATTCTTTCACTCTAGTTATGGGTTTACAGTAACACTAATATATTCATGATTGACATTATATACTGCACACACAATCCATTTGCTAGAATATGATTTTTTTAGGATTGCAAAGACTACTAAAATGGCAAGCCACTGGAGAGATCTTGAATGTCGGCTTGGCTCTTGTTGGGCTCTATTGGGAGGTAATGTTTCACAGCTCAGCCTTAAAATACATTCAAACTGATTTCCTGATGTCTGTTGCAGACAAGTAAAAGGCTGTTGTCATTTATCTCAGAGGAAATGTGTTACTGCAGCCAGATGACTTGGCAGAAGTCATAAATGAAAAGGAATGTCTGTAGGTGTAGAGACTGAAAGACCAGTGATCATTGTGTTAATAACTGTATGAAAACATAATATTCATGTGTGAACACAGTCATATTTTAGGTTCATTATTTCACATATTGGGGCAAATGTATTAAGATTTGTGCTTCATAATAACTAAATTGTAGGAACAAATGTATCACTGTCTTGTAAGGTTATGCACTTTGGCCATAGAAAACATAAGAACAGTTATGTGCTAAATAATAAAACACTGGGTAAAGGTACTTCCGAAAAGGACCTTGGGGTTTTTGTGGACTCAACTTTAGTGATCAGTGCCAGGCAGCAGCTGCCAAGGCCTATAAAGCTAAGGGATGCATCAAAAGAGGCATAGACGCTAAGGGTGAGAACATAGTTTTGCCTATTTACAAATCACTGGTCAGACCACACATGGAATACTGTGTACAGTTTTGGGCACTTGTGTTCAAGAAGGACACCGCTGAACTGGAGCAGGTTCAGAGGACTGTAAGTACCAAGACAGATTATCAAGCTTGGGGCTATTTAGTTTAGAAAAAAAAGGTTTATCTGATCACAATGTACAAAGATACGAATGGACAGTACAGAGATCTTTCTAGTGATCTTTTTACACCTAGACCTGTAACAATGACAAGGGGGCAACCTCTACATCTAGAAGAAAGAAGGTTTCACCACCATCACAGACAGGGATTCTTTACTGTATGAGCAGTGAGACTGTGGAACTCTCTGCCACATGGTGTTGTCATGGCTGATTCATAAAACATGTTGTTTTTCCACTATTTTGCCATGAATTGCACAAATGTGATAAAATAGAACCATTTTGGTGCTATCATTCTTAAAGTGTGCAATTTGCCACAAAATTGTGGGAAAATTGCAGCAAAAACTGTACTGACACAGCTGCATGGGTGTATCAGTACAGTCCCTTGAACATTTAAACACTTTTAGTGCTCTAAACTGGGAGGTCTGTCATTCTACTGCTGGGAGGTCTGTCATTCTCTGGCTGTAATTTATTTATTTCCTGTGTTGTCATGTTCACAGTCTCTGTTTCTTGTTCCTTCAGTAAGAATTAAAGAGGTTATCCAGTTCTCCAAAATTTTGCTGCCATATTAGTAAACATAATATATTATTATTAAATCTCCGCGTTCCCCCAGTATCCCGATATGGTCTTTAGCGGTCCCCTATTGCCTGTATGTTACTTTGACGTTACTTCGAAGACTAGTTTGTCTCGGGTGTGACAACCTGCTCAACCAATCACTGACTGAGACAGGACACGTAATTAGCTGTGTGGGCTGTCACTCCCAAAAAAAGCTTGTCTTTGAAGTAACAGCGTGTAACGCCTGGAATAGTGGATCCACTGGACCGACACCAGCGATGGCACTAACCTCACCAGGGGGCGGAGTCTAAGGGGCCGCTGGTTTTCACCAGAGCCCGCCGCAAGGCGGGATGGACTTGCTGCGGCAGGCGACCCCCAGGTCGCTACCCCTGGCTTGGTTGCTGGTGTCGGCAGGCGAGGCGTGGCAGGAGATGGCACAGGCAATGGTCTGCAGGTGAGAGCGCACGTGACAGGCTGAACACGGGAACAGATGGAGTGACAGGGGAACAGGAACCAGGAACAGGGACTAGGGACCAGGTAACGGATAGGACTCAGGAACAGGGACTTGGGACCAGGTAGCGGAATAGGACACAGGAACAACAGGGGGCTGGGCCAACGCTATGGGAAGCATGTAGAGGCTCCAACACAGGGGACAGGGCATGCTGGGATTTATAGGGGAGTGATTGGGTGCAACTACCAATTAGGAGCGCACTGCCCCTTTAAATCTGAGACAGCCGGCGCGCGCGCGCCCTAGGAGGCGGGGACGCGCGCGCCGGCCGGCACAGCGAGAGGCAGGAGCGTGGAGAGGTGAGGCGCCCCCCGGGGCCGAAGTAATAGCAGCGCCGGGTCCCTGACTATGGACACCGGCTGCTGCACGGGGCAGGAGGCGGTCGCGGCGGCGGCCCGGAACGCGGGACGCCGCCGCGGCCGTGACAGTACCCCCCCCCTTTGGCCTCCCCCTCTTTCTTGCCTGCAGATGGCACAGGAAGCCACAAAGTCTTTGACATCTTGGAACAGACTGGACCACCAGTAGTGGCGGGAGATCCGTTGGCCGGTCTTACGGACTCCAGAGTGCCCGGCCTCCAATGAGGAATGTCCCCACTTCAAAATACCTCTTTGAAGCGCAGGGTGAACATGGGTCTTTCCGGGGGGTACTTTCCGAAGAGTAGAGGTGACGACTGGTACTGGACGATCAGGAGATATAACGTGGCTAGGGGATGTGGGCTTGTGGAAGAGATCCTTCTGAAAGTTCTCCCGGTGGTAATAGGACATAGAGTGCTTGGTGCGGTGCTGAGGTGACTTGAGACACTGGCTGGAACAGTCCTGACCCCAACTGAGAATCTCCCCGGTTCTCCAGTCCAGCTTAGGGGCATGTAATTGCAGCCAAGGGAGTCCCAGGAGAACGGTGGGGGTAGAATGGGGCAGGACGTAGAAGGATATCTTTTCTTAATGTAAAGGACCCACCTGGAGGACTAAAGGTGCGGTCTGGTAGTACACACGGTCGGTAAGAATTTCGCCCGTGACCGAGGAGATAGTCAGGGGCCTGGCTAGGCGGGTCACGGGTAGCTGCCATCTTTGGACCAATGTAGCCGCAATGAAACTGCCTGCAGACCCAGAATCGAGAAAGGCAGTAGTCTGGTGATTTTGTCCTGAGGGAGTCCGGATGGAAACTGGCATAGACAGACTTAGAGGGGTTGCATTCACACCTAGGGACACCTGTCCCACCGGACCTAGGTGCAAGCATTTTCCGGACGTTTTAAGACGTAGGGGACATCTCAGCCGAAAGTGACCAGAACCACCGCAATAGAGACAGAGATTCAACTCCAGACGACGGATTCTTTCATCAGGCGTCAGGTGAGCCCGTTCCACCTCCATAGGAATATCAGGAGAGGGCTGGGACATCGGAAAGTCAGGATTCTGGAAAACCGGCGCCAGCTGGGGATGGCGACGGGAACGGCTTAGTAGATGTTCATGCCGAACCTCCTCCTCCCTCTCCGAAAAACGAGTATCAACTCTGGCGGCCAGTAGGATGAGTTCGTTCAGGGAGGTAGGTAGGTCTCGGGCGGAAAGCACGTCTTTCACTTGACTGGATAGGCCCTTCTTGAAGGTGGCTATTAGAGCGGCTTCATTCCAGTCCAATTCAGTCGCCAGGGTACGGAACTGGATGGCGTAGTCACCAACAGAGGAGCTCCCTGGAGAGAGGTTGAGGAGAGCAGTCTCGGCTGAAGAAGCACGGGCAGGTTCCTCAAAGACAGAGCGAAACTCGAATAGGAAGGCCCGGAGATTGGCAGCAACAGGATCATCACGGTCCCACAGTGGCGTGGCCCAGGCCAGGGCTCTACCCTCCAATAGGCTGATGATGAAAGCCACTTTAGAGCGCTCGGTGGAAAACTGACTACTTAAAAGTTCAATATGCATGGTGCACTGAGTCAGGAATCCTCTGCACAACTTAGAGTCACCAGAGTATTTGCTTGGGAGAGCAAGTCGGAGTGTAGAAACAGCGTCAGGAGGTGGTGTGCGCTGTAAGGCGGCAGTGAGTTGCTGGATCTGCTGCGACTGTTTCTGGATTTGTTGCGCCTGTTGAGCGACCACTCTGGCGACGTCACGGAGATCAGGCACCTCGCCGGGATCCATGGTTGGAGCCTACTGTAACGCCTGGAGTAGTGGATCCACTGGACCGACACCAGCGATGGCACTAACCTCACCAGGGGGCGGAGTCTAAGGGGCCGCTGGTGTTCACCAGAGCCCGCCGCAAGGCGGGATGGACTTGCTGCGGCAGGCGACCCCCAGGTCGCTACCCCTGGCTTGGTTGCTGGTGTTGGCAGGCGAGGCGTGGCAGGAGATGGCACAGGCAATGGTCTGCAGGTGAGAGCGCACGTGACAGGCTGAACACGGGAACAGATGGAGTGACAGGGGAACAGGAACCAGGAACAGGGACTAGGGACCAGGTAACGGATAGGACTCAGGAACAGGGACTTGGGACCAGGTAGCGGAATAGGACACAGGAACAACAGGGGGCTGGGCCAACGCTATGGGAAGCATGTAGAGGCTCCAACACAGGGGACAGGGCATGCTGGGATTTATAGGGGAGTGATTGGGTGCAACTACCAATTAGGAGCGCACTGCCCCTTTAAATCTGAGACAGCCGGCGCGCGCGCGCCCTAGGAGGCGGGGATGCGCGCGCCGGCCGGCACAGCGAGAGGCAGGAGCGTGGAGAGGTGAGGCGCCCCCCGGGGCCGAAGTAATAGCAGCGCCGGGTCCCTGACTATGGACACCGGCTGCTGCACGGGGCAGGAGGCGGTCGCGGCGGCGGCCCGGAACGCGGGCCGCCGCCGCGGCCGTGACACAGCGGCTACAGATGGGGGGAAACCGACAACTGCATAGGGACAACGGGGAAGCATGGAGAGGTAAGCATAACATGTTTATGTTTACTAATATGGCACCAACATGTTAAGAATTTTGGAATGCTGCATAAACCTTTTAAAACAGCATGCTAACAGGGTTAACAAGCCAAACAGCAGCAGTATCTGTCAAGCTGCATGCAGTTTTTAACCCTCTCACGACCAATACTTTTTTGTGCCATAATCTAACGTTTTTATTGTGGGCAAAAGAAAATTTTTGACTGCTTTTTTGTTGTATAATAATAAAAAAAAATAATAATTCAGCAATCCTGGTGTTTTTTCCCCCTCCTTTTGTTTATGCTGTTCACTGAGTGGGAATATTTGTATTGTTATATTTTAATAGATCAGACAACTACACATTCTACCAAATATGTTTATTTTTTAATTTTTTTTACATACAGTGGTACCTTGGTTTAGGAGTAACTTGGTTTAAGAGCGTTTTGTTTACGAGCTCAGTTTTTCAAAATTGTGACTTGGTTTAAGAGCATTGCTTTGGTTTAAGAGCTCCCTGTACTGGGTGGGAGCGGGAGTGGTGGAGGGGCATGGTCTGCATAGCGGGGTCTACAGCCCTGTACTCTGACCCAGAAAGTCTCCCTCACCTTCCAAATCATGGCAGGTCCCTTAACGATTTATGCTCGTAATCCAAGGAACCACTGTATTTGTATTTGTATAATGAGATAGGTGAGGAATTAAACTTTTATTGAGGGGGTTATATATAAATTATGCCATTTTGTGTAATAGAGGACAACGATCAGCCGAGATGAATTATGTCTGTTGATGTCTTTCAACATGTTGAAAGACAAACAACTAAGATAACAACGATCTGCTGCAGCTGCACCGAGGAATAGTAGCGGCGGCAGCAGACTGCCACTATCTTCTACGGGCTGCCCGGACAATCTGGCGATCACCCGGGCCGCCCCGCAGCTCTTCTCAGCTCCCCCGACTCTTACCCACTTGCTGCTGACGCGTGTAATAGCGTTGGCAGCAAGCGGGGAACGAGAAGCAAGCCAGCGATGCCATCGCTCATTTGCTCCTCTACATCGCCCTGTGTAATAGGGGCTTTAGGGAGAATAATTTATCTGATGATCTAAGTTATTGACAGATGCTAAAGATGGTTGTAGATACTACCTAGTACGAAATTATGAAGGACCTCCACCAGATTCTTCACCTTTCATAATCAGGCCCTATCTACAAATCAATGAATAAAGCCCAAACTCTCTATGAGCCAAAACTGAAGGCCACTTTGTAGTTTTGAAGGCATCTATAGGGTCCCCAAGCTTGTGGCACTGATAAAATTCAAATAGATAAATGTACACAGTACAATGATGCAGTTTCAAATGTTTCTGTTTTAATATGAGTCTGTTACAGACCACAAATAAGAAAAAAATAAATAACAAGTATTGAAAAACAATATTATTGTTCCTTTATAAAATTATTCATTCATGTTCGTAGTTACAGTAAAAGCACCAGGAAACATTATCAGAAACACAGTTTTTATCTTATGTCACAAGACCCATTTTATCATACACTGATATTGCTTTTATTTAATTATTTACATTTTTTGGAAATCACACAGAAAATAAAACCTATGCTGTGTTTACACTATGCCAGGACATTACACTTAACATGTATAGCAAAGTGTTCTCAGTCTATTATATATGCCAACATGCCTATAGACTTGATGCTCAACTACACTTGTGAACTTCAAAAATAATGTACACTGTATATAGCATTTCTGGTAAATACCAAAAATGTTTAAAAAATATATATTTTGTTATATTGCATATACATTTAGGCTATGTTCCCACAATGTCTTTTTAGACGAAAGTTTTTTTTTATAATGCGACTATTAATTATGATCGTGATTATTATTTATGGCCACCATTATAAAATAGCCGTTATTTCACCTAAAAAGACGTAAAAACATAGCCTAAAAAATGAAACATCTGCAGATTTTGATTAAGAATTCTCATCCATTTGGTTTCTGCAGCGTGCATGTATAAAATATGGCAGTACAATCCAAGCTGCACAATGTCTTTCTATGTTCGTCATGCAAGTTTTTGGTGGCTCAGTCTGCAGCCTCTTTCTCTCTTCCTTGATGATATCAGATCAAATAAGATTTCAACTTACATTGGCATTCAGAGGAGGTGAAAGAAAACTGAAGATTTTGATAGAACAATAGCAGCATCAAATTGATGGAACCAACAGCAAATGTATTGTGTATTTCTAAAGTACATGTGGTGCAATTTAAAAAAAAAGTATGTCCAATGGTGTTCATAGCCTTAAGGCTACGTTCTCACAATGTAAAAATTAAGGCAAATAACGTCCATTGTCCGGTGCAGTGGGAGGGTACAGAGAATTTAATTAAATGGTATTCCAAGGACCTCGTTTTGTCTATAGCAGTTTTAAAATTCTAAATATTTATATTAACCATTAACATTTGTACCTATGTCTTGCCATTTGGAGCTTGCTGTTCAACTTTAAAATTTTTTGTCTGTATTTCAGCCATAGCTGCATGCACCTACATAGCGTGAATGATGGCATTGGATGTGCTGGCCATTTTCTTGTTTGTCTTTGTTATGTAGGTGGGAGTGATTGCTTCCATTTGGCTCATGAACTTCACCCGTCCAAACTCAAGAGTGATTTAAGCAGATGCTGCATGCCCAGTTGTAGAACTAATATTAGCCCAGAAGAGGCCAGTGTAGGCTGACTGTATTCTGTATGCGAGGTCACCTTAATGTGGTGGTACACACTAATTGATTAAATGGTATGCTAAGAACTTTATTTTTTCCCCTATTTTTTTCTATTGCAGTTTTGCAATTTTTAATGTCTATATTACCATCTGTCTTGACATGTGCAGCTTGCTGTTGCACCTTTCTTTTTTTTTGACATGTCAAAAGATTTTCTGAAATAAAATTTATACACTTTAAACAGTAATAGATCATTTTCTGACAGCAAATTCATGTTAAATGTTTACTAGGCAGTACTGCAGTATATTTCCTACATCTAAGCCAATGATTTTGTCTATCATTATGATTATATTATAGACTCCAGCTTAATTAAAGATATAGAAAATGTATTATTTGAAAAATTATTTATCAGGTTTAAGTAAAAAAAAATTAAAATCATTAGATAGGTTATATGCATAGCATGGCACCTGTACAGCTGTGCCTACACAACTAAGTATAGAGCCATACAGATTCCATGAGCTGTTGCACAGAATGTGTTTGGCTATGTTTAACTGTGTGTGTGTGTGTGTGTACAGTCATGGCCAAAAGTTTTGAGAATGACACAAATATTATATTTTCACATGATCTGCTTGCCCTCTGGTTTTTATGTGTGTTTGTCAGATGTTTTTATCACATACAGAAATATAATTGCAATCATATTATGAGTAACAAAAGCTTATATTGACAGTCAGAATGAGTTAATGCAGCAAGTCAATATTTGCAGTGTTGACCCTTCTTCTTCAGGACCTCTGCAGTTCTCCCTGGCATGCTCTAAATCAACTTCTGGACCAAATCCTGACTGATAGCAGTCCATTCTTGCACAATCAATGCTTGCATTTTGTCAGAATTTGTTGGTTTTTGTTTGTCTACCCGTCTCTTAATGATTGACCACAAGTTCTCAATGGGATTAAGATCTGGGGAGTTTCCAGGCCATGGATCCAAAATCTCAATGTTTTGTTCCCTGAGCTATTTAGTTATCACCTTTGCTTTATGGCAAGGTGCTTCATCATGCTGGAAAAAGCATTGCTGATCGCCAAACTGCTCTTGGACGGTTGGGAGAAGTTGCTCTTGGAGGACATTCTGGTACCGTTCTTTATCCATTGCTGTGTTTTTAGGCAAGACTGTTAGAGAGCCGATTCCCTTGGCTGAGAAGCAACACCACACATGAATGGTTTCAGGATGCTTTACAGTTGGCATGAGACAAAACTGGTGGTAGCGATCACCTCATCTTCTCCGAATCAGCTGTTTTCCAGATGTCCCAATCAGAAAGGGGATTCATCAGTCCTCAGCAGTCCACTCCCTGTACCTTTTGCAGAATATCAGTCTGTCCTTGATGTTTTTTCTGGAGAGAAGTGGCTTCTTTGCTGCCCTCCTTGAGACCAGGCCTTGCTCCAAGAGTCTCCGCCTCAAAGTACGTGCAGATGCACTTACACCTGCCTGCTGTCATTCCTGAGCAAGCTCTACACTGCTGGTAGCCCCATCCCGCAGCTGAAACACTTTAAAGAGATGGTCCTGGCGCTTGCTGGTCTTTCGTGGGTGCCTTTCTTTTTGGCAACAATGGAACCTCTCTCCTTGAAGTTCTTGATGATGCGATAGATAGTTGACTGAGGTGTAATCTTTCTAGCTGCGATACTCTTCTCTGTTAGGCTATTTTTGTGCATTGCAATGGTGACTGCACGTTTCTTTAGAGATAACTATGGTTAACAGAAGAGAAACAATGATGCCAAGTAGGGATGGTCCGAACCGAGTTCGGTTCGAGTTCGTACAAACTCGAACTCTCGGTAATGATTACGGCTGTCTGCCCGCTCCGTGCAGCGTGCGGATCAAGCAGGAGGACTGCCTGGAAAAGTGGGATACAGCCATAGCCATAGGCTGTATCCCACTTTTCCAGGCGGTCCTCCCGCTGTATCCGGCCGTTCCACAGGGCGGGCAGACAACGGGAATCTGATGCCGAGCATTCGGGTTCATACGAACCCGAACCTCGGAGGGTTCGGACCATCCCTAATGCCAAGCACTAGCCTCCTTTTAAAGTGTCCAGTGGGGTCATTCTCACTTAATCATGACAGATTGATCTCCATCCCTGTCCTCATCAAAACCCACACCTGTGTTAATGGAGCAATCACTGAAACAATGTTAGCTGGTCCTTTTAAGGCAGGGCTGCAGTGATGTTGAAATGTGTTTTAGGGGATAAGGTTCATTTTCTAGGCAAATATTGACTTTGCAAGTAATTGCTATTAAGCTAGTCACTCTTTATAACATTCTGAAGTATATGCAAATTGCCATTTTAAAAACTAAAGCAGTAGACTTTGTAAAAATTTATATTTGTATCATTCTCAAAACTTTTGGCCATGACTGTATGTGTGTATGGAGATGTTGCACCCTAGAGGCAAGACCTGTACATAAGGGGGAACATTTATGAATGCTGCACCACTAATATACGCCAGGGAGAAGGTGCAGATTCGCCCCTTCTTTCTGGTATACGTCAGCCGTATCCCCCTCTTGCTCGATCAGCAGGCAGGGGGGAGCAGCAAGGCGGGGAGAAGGTGTGGCCGCCTCCTGCACCTAATTTACTATAATTTACACCCGCTCGCAGGCATAAATCATGGCAGTAGTCTACACCTGCTCAGGAGCAGGTGTAGATTTTTGCACCCGCCGTTCAGCAGGCGAAGGTCAGGCCTGAATCCAAAGGAGCAGTTTGGGGCAGGGCCTAATTTAAGACCGGCATACGAGTACGCTGGTCTTCATAAATGTCCCCCATGGAATCCAATAAAGAATGCTGTGATTTTTTTCCCCCCTACTGTAAGATTTATATGCAATCTGACAAAATACTTTTTCTTTGAGCCTTTGTATAAAATTAGAGACACTCAACTAAAGTTTAGGGCTCACACAATTTTTTTGCCACAATAAACTAGTTTGTGTGAATTATCCCTACACATCAATAATGTATAACAAAATCAATCAAAGTTTCCTCTTTGGTCAATAAGTCATTTAATCTTTCACATTAAATTATATTTATCATTGTTTCTATGGCTGACGAGATCTTCTTTGGTTGGCAATAGGTTGCCTATTACGTCTAGAAGTTAAAGAACTAAATACTGGATAAGGTACAATGCGTGAAGACGTGTCTCTTTGTTCATTTTCCTGCATACTACGTCGAATCTCACTGAGAGTTCCACCTGGGTTATTAAGCAAACGTTGGAAGAAGCTTTCTCTTGTAACTGGTTTCTCCTGGCAACGAAATGTTAATGCAACACCAACCTGGGATTTCATTTCTCTAGAAAACCCATCTGAAGTACCATCAAAACACCTACCAATAGCTATTTCTTTGGCTAACTTTGGATTTTGATCTGTGACTGTGTAAATTCCATAGTTATGTCCAAGGGGATCAACTGGAGCCAACATATTAAATGCCCCAGTATCATTTCCAAAAGCCAGTGGTGGATGGCGTCTGAAGTAGTCTTCCAAAAGCCTGTTTACCTCAACAACACGACAACTACCTTGAGGAGTCACTGTTACTAAAGTGCGATCTAGTAAATCTTGATCATAAAGCTTTCCACTACACTTGAATTCCAGACATGCTGCTGAACTGCCTTCTGCTGACATATCCCTAACACTTCGAGTGTCCCTCAATCCATAGAGCTGACCGATAGTCTCTGTATGCATTCCCCCAACATTTCGTGATCGGATCATATATTCCTGTTGACCCTGTATCCGAACCTTTAAATAGCAGGCCCGAAACTCTTGTGGATTTGGCCACCAAGACAGATAACTACCAATCCATGAGGTCAAGTCTGTTTCAGTAAAAGGGACAACATTGTATTCATACTTGTCTTCCTCTACCCTAAAAAATCGAAAATGATTATCAGAGAATGGAGCTTCTTCACATGCTCGCAAGTTTCTGTAAGCATATATTGGACCACTTGTCTCTTCAAAATTATTTGGGTTTGGCTTGGCAATATTGAATCTGAAAGCTGTCTTTTTACCAGCAGAGTCTTCATGATCACTTCGTTGATAGTTAAGTTTTGATAAATAAGGCTGGGACACTCCTATTACATTAGGGTTTAGTTTAGGGGAAGAAGGGACGGCTTCTAGCTCTTCACCACCCATTGTTGCAGTGACATATGCAGAGTAGGCATCTGACTGTTGAGCATCACAAAAAGCCGGAAGACAAGCTCCATTCCTTCCAGTTATTACACTATCAAATCTACCCCAAGCTCTAGGGTTTGATGAGAATCCCGGCATAGGTTCTAGATTTATAAGAGTCACCACAACTCCTTCTACCTGTTCACTAGGTATAAACTTCTCATTCATGTAGGCACGTACCTTTACAAAACATCTCCTAAATTCTGGCACATCCAAGTTAAAAAGTCTTCTCTCTCTTATTTCTAACTGCCCTATTAGAAACGATCGTTCCTCTCTCTTCTTCCTCTTACCCTCTTCTGCCATATGAAAAGTACTTTCTTCCTCCCATAGTCCAGTGTGTGGGTTTAAAGACCAGAGTTTCATCTCCTTTAGATGTTGAGGCATCTTTATCTGTTCTTTATTCAGCCGCACCTCAATTTTCCCAGTTTGAAGCACTGAATTTGTTTCTTTCTCCCGGAAGTCCACAGCAAACATTCCATAAGTCCTGAGTGGAGAGAGATCTCCATTTCTGTTGACAAAATTAAGATCACTTGATGCAGCAGATACAGTGCTGATGTTTCTGGGGTCTAAAAAAGTTAAACTGGCCTTCACTGTTCCACTGTATGATTCTCCATTGATCCTAGTAAAAGAGTTTGGGGGTATTACTAATTCAGCAATTGGATCTTCCCTAAGAACTTCTCCAAGGGGAATTATATTTGTCACTGAAGGTTCAAGATTAACTGGATTTTTTTTCCTCATTATTTTTATATCCTGGAAAATGGTATTTCCTTTTGGATCTAAAGGAATGACTTTCATAGCGTCCACAAATTTATCATGAGAATCTACAAATGTAACTACCAATCTCTTTGTTCCAACTGGTACTTCCAAGGTAAACTCTCCTTTGTAACCTGTAAAGCCAATGTTTTCTCCATTCATAAAAATTTGACCAAACTGAAGAGGTGCCCCTGTGTCATATGCAGTCACCCGACCTCGCACCAAAAACTTATGCTGTATGCATTTGGCACATCCACACTCTAGAACAACCATAACTGGGAGAGTATATCCTGGACACTTAACTTCTTTCAGTTTCATTCGCTTGACTCCACAACAATAATCTACTCTATCTCTACACTGAAGGTCAGAACTCAGATGACCAGCACACTGGGAATTTGAACACTTGCCTACATTGTAAAAATAAGAGCCAGTTTTAGTTTGTAGACAGTCAGTTGGTAGCTTGATAAGATGTTCATGAGGGGACTTGTTACAGTTGGATTCACCTTTACCTAAAATAAAAACAAATACAATAAAAAAATAGAAAACTATAAAAAAAAACAAAAAAAACAAGATCTTATGGTATTTTTGGTGTATTACCTATGACTGTTATATAGGCTATGGAAGACTTGATAACCCCCAGTCCATTACTGGTTTTGCATTGGTATGTACCAGCCTGTGCTTTTTGAATATTTAGCAAAATTAGGCTTTTGTCATATTTAATTTTGGTTTTGTCCACTAATGTACCATTGTGATACCTGTAAATGAAATAAATGAAGTGAAATATGGCAAACCTATGAAGAGAAACTCAACATATTTTTAAGCAGTATAAGTACACACTACAAACTATTTTGTTAATATATAGCTACCATAGATAATGGTGCACCTTTCTTATTCTCATCAATACACCCTCTCATAACCATGTGGACCACAAATATGTATCTTCCAAAATCTGCAAACCCACCTAACTGTGGATACATCTACTTACAATTCAGCTTACTGCCTGCTATAGGAAGATTCAATTAATTTTACAAAATTAATTGATGACATGTATGATAATTCTTTCTCTTTTAAAATATAAAAAACTGCAGAACAGTATGCGTGGTATAAAACTACTGAACATTATATACTCACCCATCCTGGTTTACTGCAGCACCTGTACCATTGTTTCTGGTCCCCTCTTTCTCCTGCTTTCTTGGATGTAAAATTACTTCCCACTTACCCAGTCAGTGACTGAGGTGAGACACTGCTGTCACAGATTGGCTGATCGGCAGTTCCTGTGATGATGTCACAAAAAATCAGGAGATAGAAACCAGTGGGGGACCGGGAGCACAGGTAACGCAAGTCTAGTGGACCAGCATGGTATTATCTTTACACATCTAGATCCCCCGCCACCACCACCACCCAGATGCTGTCCTGCAATATTTTTTAGTTTCCGCTTCTTCCCAGACAACTTTTTTTTTAACTAGGGCCCTTGCTTGTTCTTTGCATATCTTTTTTTTTTGTGCCTTATTTATCACCCAAGCTCCTCCTCCCATTTCCTTTTACCCAACTCAACCGGTGCTTCTTCCTTCAGATCTGTGTAGATAATTGCAACTAAATTGTTTCGTTTCTCAACTTCCCAGTCAAATTCTTTGCATATCTTTTCTCCAGCGTGGGGAGAAGTATTCCATGGTGGCTGGTACAGCTGCCAAGCGAATTCCTTGCAAAAGCCCATTTCTAATTAAAGGAATACTCCAGTATAAGAATATTCCATTTAAATAAAACCCCAAGATATATAACTTACTAATATAATGTTATCACTAATAGTCCTGTCTTCAGCTGCTTTTCTATGCTGACCACTGACCCCTTCACCACTGACAGGAAATGGAAAATAGAAGGACAAAATTTGTAGTGTCCTCAGCTCCTCCCTTTCTCCTGTGACAACGTATCATCCTCTGCTGACACAGGAGGCCTGTGTAGATCTTTCCTTTGAGCTCCACCTCCACTCCTGAGTGGTGTCAACACCTCTGACCAGCTTCTTCAGCCTACATGACTATCCCCCGTCATATACACAGATATATCTTTATTGGGACATTAAGGATGTGTTCACACTGTTAGGTTTTTACTTGCAATTACTGAAGCCAAAGCCAGAAACAGATTATAAATGGGGGACAGGTCATAAGGAAAGATCGAGGCTCTTTTCAAATTCATTCCTGGCTTAGCTATTATTAATTGCAATTAAAAACCTAAGTGTGTGAATATACCGTGTTCACACGTACAGGATCCGCAGCAGATTTTATGGAACAGATTTAATGCTGTATTCAGTTAATTAGTTACATTGATATCCGCACCATCAAATCTGCTGCGGATCCTGTACTGCAAATTGCAGTAAAATAGTACCATTTTTGCTACGACTCTTTCATAATCGCAGAAAAAATGTGTGAATTCACTTAAGTTCTGTTATTTGTGGAAAAATAGCGGGAAAACTGCAACAAAAATGCAAGACTACATCATTTCATTGCAGTATATACTGTGATGCAGCAAGCCGAAGTGTGAAAGAGAGGGAGAGGGTGAGGAGAGGATGATGATAGTAATAGTTGTGTAACGCCCGGAGTAGTGGATCCACTGGACCGGCACCAGCGATGACACAAACCTCACCAGGGAGCGGATTCTAAGGGGCCGCTGGTTTTCACCAGAGCCCGCCGCAAGGCGGGATGGACTTGCTGCGGCAGGCGACCCCCAGGTCGCTACCCCTGGCTTGGTTGCTGGTGTCGGCAGGCGAGGCGTGGCAGGAGATGGCACAGGCAATAGTCTGCAGATGAGAGAGCACGTGACAGGCTGGACACGGGAACAGGTGGAGTGACAGGGGAACAGGACTCAGGAACAGGGACTTGGGACCAGGTAACGGACAGGACACAGGAACAACCGGGAGCTGGGCCAAACGCTATGGGAAGCATGTAGAGGCTCCAACACAGGGAACAAGGCAAGCTGGGATTTATAGGGGAGTGATTAGGTGCAACTACCAATTAGGAGCGCACTGCCCCTTTAAATCTGAGACAGCCGGCGCGCGCGCGCCCTAGGAGGCGGGGACGCGCGCGCCGGCCGGCACAGCGGGAGACAGGAGCGTGGAGAGGTGAGGCGCCCCCCGGGGCCGAGGTGATAGCAGCGCCGGGTCCCCGACTATGGACACCGGCTGCTGCATGGGGCAGGAAGCGGTCGCGGCGGCGGCCCGGAACGCGGGACGCCGCCGCGGCTGTGACAAGTTGTAAGCAGGGCTGTGGAGTCGGAGTTGGAGTCGTGGAGTCGGAGTCAGAGCTAGTTTTGGCTGGAGTTGGAGTCGGAGCTAGTTTTGGCTGCAGTCAGAGTCGGAGATGGAGTTGGAAAAAGATGTACCGACTCCGACTCAGCTTTAAAAAAATCTTTGTAGAATTGAATTTTGATAGGAATTTTATTTATGAAGTTTTGCTCATGAATATTTATTATGAGCAACATTCTAATAGGACTCTGGCCCTATTACATAAGGGTGGTCGGGGGAAAGTTGTTGATCACTATTTGGCAGTTTGTTTCTGAGCTGGAAGAGTCCATTGTGTGGGGGGGAGATCTGTGCTGTTCTCTTCCTGGATGCTGGATGACTGTATATGAGCAGCAGTGTAATATGGAGATATCCTGTGCAATATGTGTAAAGGAGTAGGAGAAGACATAAGTAGCGTAGTAGTAACCTCTGTCCTCAGTGTGGTGTTTTCTCTCTGGGAGAAGATTGTGTGTTCAGTGTTCTATGGCTGCAGCTGTGTGTATGTGTGTGCGTGATATGGCTTCAGTAGGCTGTGTGTGTATGCTATAGCCGCAGCAGGCTGTGTGTGTGTGTGTGTGTGTGCTATTGTCAGGGTTGATATTGATTATTGATTATAGATTATGATTATAGAGAAACATTTCAATTTGTTTTGTCTTAATAGTTAATTCAGATATGCTTCAACTCCAGACAGCTCGAGACAGCTCATGCTAAAACCGCAAGACCAGACCTCCAGAACTTCCTCTTTCTGGATGACAAAAAGAATCTTGACAGCTTGCCAATTGCTATATACCATATCAATGCAATAATATAACCATCCGTTGCGCACTTTTATATACTATTTATATCTGAAAATCAGGTTATCCAATCATGCTATACCAAATAGATACATGTGACTATGTAACCACTCCTGTGTTCCGCGATTATAAAATGAAACATTTTTAATAAAGAGGAAGTTGGTGTGTGCACACATCCGTGGTATCTGGTTGTTCTGCGTCTAAGCTTCTAAAGTGGGCTATCCGCTGTACCACCTGTAAGCTAATTAGGACAGAGACAGTTAATTGATGCAAGGTGACTAAAAATAGACTCTATGGCTGCAGCAGGCTGTGTGTGTGTGTGTGTGCTATGGCTGCAGCAGGCTGTGTGTGTGTGCTATGACTGCAGCAGGCCTTGTGTGTGTGTGTGTGTGTGTGTGTGTGTGTGTGTGCTATAACTGCAGCAGGCTGTGTGTATGTGTGCTATGGCTGCAGCAAGCTGTGTGTGTGCACCATAGCTGCAGCAGGCTGTGTGTATGTGTGCTATGGCCACAGCAAGCCGAATGTGTGCGTGTGTATGTGTGTGTGGTGTGTGTTATGGCTGCAGCAAGCTATGTGTGTGTGTGCTATGGTTGCAGCAGGCTGTGTGTATGTGTGTGTGTATGTTATGGCTGCAGCAGGCTGTGTGTGTGTGTGTGTGTGTGTGTGCTATAGCTGCAGCAGGCTATGTGTGTGTGTGTATGCTATGGCTGCAGCAGGCTGTGTGTGTGTGTGTATGCTATGGCTGCAGCAGGCTGTGTGTGTGTGTGTGTGTGTGCTATTGCATGCCCCCACAGTGACCTTCTATATCACTGTGTGACCCCTCTCTATATCACTATGTGTGACCCCACTCTATATCACTATGTGTGACCCCCTGTATATCACTATGGCTGACCTCTATATTACAGGTATCTGGCATTGTTAGCAGTGTTTTCTTAAGTATGGTGAATATTTAGTTAGAAACAGAAGATTGTCAGCAGGAAAAGACCACCTGCTCCATCTAGTCTTGTGAGTAGTTCAGGACATGAATGCTACTTTATATACAGTATTCCTTTATTCACTCAGAAGTCGCCCCAGGATCATGTAGGACATTAGGGAGAAGCTGCTGAGCCAGTGTGATAAATAACTCCCCTGCTGTCTGACTGGCCATTTATGAAGGACCAGGAGTCGGAGTCTGAGTCAGGAGTTGGAGTCGGTCCTGATAAAATTCAGGAGTCGGAGTTGGAGTCGGTCCTGATAAAATTCAGGAGTCGGAGTTGGAGTAGAAGCTGCGGCTTACTGACTCCACAGTCCTGGTTGTAAGGCCTGTAGGTGGCTAGGCCTCTCCTGTGTGTAGCTATGAGCTCTGGAATGAGGGGATGCACTGAGGGCTGTAGAAAGAGAGTGCTGTACCTGCAGGATGGCTGGGCCTTGTGGTGCATCACAGCCTTACTCATAGACTTGTCACGGTCTGAGGTGGGTACAAGGGCTTCCACAGAAACAGGTTACTCTCTTGCGCTTTCCTGTCTTTTTCTTCTGTGGGCTGCTGTAGAGGTTTTCAGGGGGCTTCACCCGTGTGCCAACACAAACATTACTGTCTGGCAATATGGCCCTTGATGGTGTGGTGCACGTGACCAGACAACAGGGAGACAAGGAGGGAGGCGGTGTAACAATAACTCCTTTACTGATTAACTTGCAGGCTCTTGTACAGTCCAGTTGCTTACAATTGTTAAGAGTGGCAGCCTTGAATGGGTAACTGTGCTTCATCTGGTGGGTTGTGGAGACAGTCTGCCTCAGACCTTAGCCAGTCACTATGTGGGACACTGGTGGGCACTGTGATCCTCTTCCCCTATAGTGCTTGAATCTTTCCCTCCATCAGCTAGGGAGCTTTCTGCCTAGTATCTAGGCTGGGCCGTAGGCCACAATTTGCAGGTCCTAGAAGTATTCAAAGGTCCTTGTTCGACCTCCATTTTGAATCCCGGAAAGAGATGGTACAGAGGCCTAAGTTACCTCTGCTACCCAGTATATTCAAGTCCACTTCCTTAGGGTATCCTGTCCTTAGGATTCCCACTAACAGTAGAGAAATACCTTATGTTTCTCTCTCACTTACAGCTTTATGTTATGAACATACCAGCTGGAAAGTGGGGAGGCGTCTAGACTGTCTGACAGGCATGCTGTCAGAGTACAGAGACGCCGGTCCAATCAGAGCTGATGCTGCCCCCTTACTCCCTCCCTGCTCTGATTTAAACAGGTGGAGGCTTCCATGCCTCGCCCATGATCAAGTCTTTTGGCTGGCTGACCTGGCCTTGATTGGCCTGCTCACAAAACAGCAACCAGATGAGATAGGCACTGTATAGCCGAAAGCAATAGAGTGCTGAGCCGGAATCAGCGCCATTACGGGTCAGAAACCAGGGATCGCCCCTCCACGATTGCGTCCCGGGGGGGGGGGGGGGGGCATCCAACCACTAGACACCAGGGAATTGGATGCAGTTAGTATTCACATGCAGCTGTCAACTTTGACAGCTGCATCTGAATACCTAATTAGCGGGCACGGCGATCGAACCATGCCCGCTAATAGCCATGGTCCTGGGCTACAAGCGGCACCCGGGACCGTAGCGGTTCTGAGCCACGCGGCTCCGCTCTGAACTCCCCTAGTGACGCCAGGACGTACAGGTATGCCCTGGGTCGTCTAGGGGTTAATGTTCTAAATAAAATTACAAGATTTTAATCTCACAGGAGCTGGATTGCATCTTCCATTTATTTGCACGCTTTAAAAATAGTTATAATCTGTTAGTCACTTAGATCATATTTTTATTATTGTTAGCATAATATATTGTTTTCATGCAGCAGTCTATGCCAAGTTCATCTAGAACAAATAAGGCATCACATGTTCACTTTAAATCACCAGTATACATCAAGATACTTTCCAAATGTTATAGCAATAATAGCGGGACTTTTAACATACTCCTGACTGCTGGAGAAAGCAGAGGAAGGCTCAGGGCTCTGACGCCACATCGTAGGAGAACAGGCTCTGAATAGACAAAGGTGACTATACTTTTATTTTTTATTTATCTTGCACAGCGGGGGCCTATACAATTGTATATAGGAAATGCTGCAGGGGCAAGGGGGAAGATACTGCAGGGGGAACTATTCTATATGGGGGATGCCGTGAAGGGGGTGCTATACTATGTGGGGGATCCTCGGGGGGGGGGGGGGTAGGGCTATACTTTATGGGTGATACTGTAGAGGGGGCAGTACTTTGAGGTTATGGGGGATGCTGTAGAGGGGAGGCTATACTATATGAGGGGTGCTGTGCAGGAGGGGCTATACTATATGGGCGATGCTGTAAAGTGGGCTATACTATATGGGGATGCTGTGCAAAGAGGGCTATACTATATGTGGGATAATGTGCAGGTGGGGGATGCTGTGCAGGAGGGGCTATACTATATGGGGGATGCTGCAGGGGGCTATACTATATGGAGGATGCTTTGCAAGGGGGGTTATACTATATGGAGGATGCTGTGTAGGGGGGCTATATTATATGGGGTATGCTGTGCAGGTTGGTGTATACTCTGTGGGGGATGCTGTGCAGGGGGGCTATACTGTATGGGGATGCCATAGAGGGGGCTATACTATATGGGAAATGCTATAAGGGGCTATACTATATGGAGGATGCTGTGCAGGGGGCTAAACTATATGGAGGATGCTGTGCATGGGAGTGTATACTGTGTAAGGGATGCTGTGCAGGGGGTTATACCGTATGCAGTATGCTATAGATGGGGGCAGCACACTGATTGTCTGACTGCCGGAAGATGCCGGGAGCCCCCAAAGCAAGCCGTAGCGGGCACCCAGTATAGTATGTTCCCAGGCCGCGGGGGTTAATGGCACTGAGTTTGACATGCTCACAGCAGGATTATAATGTCATGAGTATGTCAGCCCATTGAAGTAAATGGGCAAGTATCCGCAGCGGGTTCGCAGCAAAAAAATCCGCTGAGGATAGGTTACATGTGAACCTAGCCTTCAAGAGGTTTTCCAAGGTTAAAAACAGGGCTGCTTTCTAAAAACAGCATCTCTATTAACCCTTAGACGACCCTGGACGTAAGGTTACGTCATGGAAGTCTGTCCCCAGACGACCCATGACGTAACCTTACGTCCTGGGTGTTTTTCCCGCTATGAAGCGCGCTCCGGAGCGGAGCGCGCTTCATAGCAGGTGGGGGCCGGCTGCAAACAGCAGCCGGGACCTCACCGGTAATGACACGCTGCAGCGATCGCGCTGCCGCGTGTCATTAACCCCTTAAACGCCGCGATCGCGGCGCGACCGCGGCGTTTAAGTGTAAGTGACAGGGGGAGTCCCCTGTCACTTACCGATCGGGACCCCCGCAGTGTGACTGTGGGGGTCCCGATCGGTAAAACGGACTGCCGGAGGTCTCTTACCTGCCTCCATGCGGTCCGATCGGCGATCTGCTACACTGAGCCTGCACAGGCAGGCTCAATGAGCAGAGCGCCGATAACACTGATCAATGCTATGTCTATGGCATAGCATTCATCAGTGTAGCAATCAAAGTAATGTATGTACAAGTCCCCCAAAGGGACTTCAAAAGTGTAAAAAAAAAAAAAGTTCAAAACACTATTACACTACCCCAAAGCCCCTCCCCCAATAAAAGTCTAAATCACCCCCCTTTCCCATTATATAAATAAAACATATAAAAATGAATAAATAGATAAACATATAATATACCGTAGCGTGCGTAATTGTCCGATCTATTAAAATATAACAAGCGTCATTGCGACCGGTAAACGGCGTACACGAAAAGAGGGGAAAAAGTGCGCAGATTACCAATTTTATGTTACATTATATATTAAAAAAATCAATAAAAAGTGATCAAAACGTCCGATCTTCACAAATATGGTATTAATAAAAACTAGAGATCATGGCGGAAAAAATTACACCCCATACAGCCCCGTAGGTGAAAAAATAAAACCGTTATAAGCGTCACAATAGGCCCATTTTATTAATATTTAATTGCCAAAAAAAAGGATTTCATAAAAAAATACATATATAACATTAGAGAATCTGTGTAACCTGCATATGGTTGTGTTCGGGCTGACCTATAGAATAATAGTGTCACGTCGCTGTTACCATATAGTGCATTACGTAGACACAGGAACCCCCCAAACGTTACCATATTGCATTCTTATTTACGATTTCACCTATTTATATCTTCATAAATAATATATTTGGAATTCCATCATACATGTTATGGTAAAATGAATGACGCCATTACACAGTACAACTATTCCTGAAAAAAACAAGCACTTACATGGCTTGTAGATAGAAAACTGAGAGTGCTAGAGCTCTTAGAAGGGGAGGAGGGAAAAACGGAAACACTAAGATCAAAATTTGCGCGGTCCACTGGGTCATTTTGGGCCTGGTCCTCAAAGGGTTAAAGTGAATGGACCTGAAATATAATACCACACATAACCTGAGGGAAAGGGTGGTGCTGTTTTTGCAAGAAAGTGACTGTGCTTTTTCTAATCCTGGATAATCCCTTTAAGTTTTATTACTTGTATGATGCTTCCTTTACTTTGTATTGTTTGTACATTTATCTTTGACAGTCCTGCCCTAACAATTGACATAATTTCAATAACAGTTACAGTTTTTATGCTATGTGCCTTATCTGTGCAATTCCCATTACAACTTACCAGTAATACTTAGATGGAACTGGATTTCCAATAGCTTCACAGCACAATGTCACCTTGTGTCCTTCTCTACGAATTTTGGAGTATGGGTGCAGTACAATGTATGGTTTTTCTGAAAATGTGCAAATATAAATACGGAGTAAAAGAAGAAAACATTAGATTTGGCCCAGCCCTGCCCTGTTTCTAAACTAATCATCTTCCCTTACGACTTGCAGGTCGTGCTTTCATCTGTATGCCATTATGTGATGTACAGTACTCTGGTTGGGTTTCTATAAAACTGGATTACACATAAATTAATCATCTGCATTTAAACTACACATTACACTGGGAACAGTGAACTTGTCCCAACCGTTTAAAGAGGTACCCTGGAAAGAAAAGTTTTACAATTAACTTATGTCAGAAAGTTATGCAGAGTTGTATTTTTTTTTAAATAAACTCAAGTCTTCCAGTACTTATCAGCTGCTATATGTCTTGCAGCAAGTGGTGCATTCTGACACAGTGCTCTCTGCTACCACCTCTGTCCATGACAGGAACTGTCCAGAACAGTAGCAAACCCCCCTTGGAAACCTCTTTTGCTCTGGACAGTTCCTGACATGAACATAAGTGGCAGTAGAGAGCACTGTGTCAGACTGGAGGGCATACAGCAGCTGATAAGTACTTAAAGGCTTGAGTTTTTTCCAAATAGAAGTAACTTAGACATTTTTGTTTCTTGAGTACCTAAAGGAAGAGCAAGATAATCTGGGTGGCCATGTGGCTGGGAAAACAACCCTATGTAAAGTAATACTTAATTAATTAATTCTCATCCTAGAAACTAACTGAACATTGGTGCACAATTAGCTAAACTTGCAGGATAGTTGTACAATCATTGCACACATGGATAGGAAGCCAATTTTGACTGTAGGTACATAACTGTAAACATACTTTTTACATTTTTAACCCAGTATAGTTTAGCATATCATATTATTAAAAAAAATCCATATCCATATCCTACCTAATCTTTTTAAAACAGCCTTAAAATAAGAAATATTGGGCTTAGTTTTCCAGCTTTGTAAATTTCCAGTAGAAAATCCATCCATCGTCACTGTGATATTTCTGTACACTTCTTTGCAGACACCTTTCAAGGTGAACATCCCATACTGATCGGTTGTGCCATAGATCTTGCCATTCAAGAAAACACTGGCATTGGGCTGGACATATCCATGTGTACCTTGAACTTTACTCACCAAGGTATGATTGGCACATATGCAATCATGGCATGATGATTCTGAGTTATTAAAAAGAGGCAAAAAGGAATTAGTTTTCTATTTTTATGTAATACACATTATACAACACAGCAACAAAACAGGTTAAGGGTACGTTCACACTTACCAGATCCGCAGCAGATTTCATTTAAATAACTGAACACAGCATCAAATCTGCACCATCAAATCTGCTGCGGATCCTGTAGGTGTGAACGCACCGCCGGCGGGTGCGCTCACATGTACAGGATCTGCAGCAGATCTGCAGCAGATTTGATGGCGCAGATTTAAATTTGCAGCAGATCTGCAGCAGATTTGATGGCCCAGAATTGATTTGCTTTGAATCTGCAGCTTCAACTCGGCGCCATCAAATCTGCTGCAGATCTGCTGCAGATCCTGTACGTGTGAACGCACCCTAAATAGGTACTCCAGGCAAAGGTCAGGTCCGGCATAAGTAGGTGGCAATATAATAAAGAAGCTAAACCTATCTGTCCCTGTGCTCACATATTGTCACCGCTCCCAGTCACCCACTAGGCTCCTCAAAGTCTTAAGTTCCTGTTTCGTCATGGCCGCATATTTTTCGCGTCCGGACATTTACGTGTAAAACTCCGGCCAGGATTTACGCAAGTTGCGGCCGGCTACGTACGGTCCGCGAACTTACGCCCGTAAGCTACGTACGCTTCCCGAGCAGCGTACGTAGCGATCTGACAGCGGTTAAGGCCACCTGTTGAAGTGTGGGGAGTATTAGAGTAACTACCCTGGTGAGGGCTTGGTTTGTAACCAAGGGGGTCCCAGTTCTCTAGTGAGCTAAGTGTTGGCATTATGTCAGAGGTTCCTTACATTTAAGTGTCCATGAGACCTGTAACCACTTAGTTTATTGTATCTCTTCATGAGCTGTAACTGCAAAGCCTTTTAGCCACTGTTTAATCAAATGTTATCTGTTTAACTGCAACAACATTGCCATCTTCTGGAGTAGTCCTGCTTTCACCCTGTTTACAAGCTCATACTTTGTAGGCTGCACACTCTGTATATACAGACAATGTGCAACAGAACGGATTATTGGAATTTCCAGCATCATGTATCGTTTATGATGCAGAGAACTCTGAAACAGTTTAGGGCTGCGTTCACACTACGTATATTTCAATCAGTATTGCAACCAAAACCAGGAGTGGAAAACACAGAAAGGATCTGTTCACACAATCTTGAAATTGAGTGGATGGCCGCCATATAACAGTAAATAACGGCCATTATTTCAATATAACAGCCGTTCTAAAATAACAGCAAATATTTGCCATTAAATGGCGGCCATCCACTCAATTTCAACATTGTGTGAACAGAGCCTTTCTGTGTTTTTAATCCACTCCTGGTTTTGGTTGCAATACTGACTGAAATATACTGACTGAAATATACATATACTGACTGAAATATACGTAGTGTGAACACAGCCTAAATCTTTGCTGTACTGTACTGATACAGCCCCGGAACAATACCATGACTATATAGTGGTACAAAGTGGGGCACTATTATTATGTTGAAAGATTATTTGATATTGCCTCTAATTTTGAACTAAACTTTGCACAAAATTGATTCAGAAATTCCCCATATCAAACCAAGAGACCCCCTTCCCATACAGGACCACAATGAAATGATAAAGTACTGCAATTACTTCAGTAACACAATGAAACTGCAATGTGTGAACACAGCCTAGATGTTATGCAACAGATTTGGGCAGGAAATGGGCAGGGTGGGGGACTTTGATTAACAGCTGAGGAAAAGCATTGCATTCTGGAACCTGTAGTACTGAGCAACTGCTCAACCAGGAAGTACAGCCACAAAATACAGAACAAAGACCTCCAAAACGAATAGATTTTTGGTAGTTTTAAAACTGGGTTAGACGGATAAGTATATGCTTCTGTTTTATTTTTTTTTACCTCTACTTTGGGTTCCCCTTTAATAGGTTACACGTGTTTCAGTATCTGCCCATGTTTCAATCTGCTTCTATCTTCTAATTGTAATTTTTTTTTTAGTTTTTAGTGCATTATTATGTGGGTAAGCAATCTTGCTTGACCCATTTTTAACAGTATTTAGTGATATACTTTACAACAAGGCCCATGAATACAGGCACAATGAACATCTCCAGGTCCTATACTGTACATGGGACGAATGTGTAAGCAAGTTTTGTGATCTGTGTATTGGTGGTTCTACAGAAGGGGGAAGGCTGAGCTACTCTTGTTTTTCTGTCTACAGGCAGGGGCGTAGCTAAAGGCTGATGGGCCCTGGTGCAAAATTTTAGCTTGGGGCCCCCCCATCTCCCCCCGATCAGGCAAAGTCCTATCTAACGTTATATCCAATTACTCTAATGTGCCACCATGTTCTAATGCACTGCCACTGCCTCCACCTCATGTACTGCACTACTGCCCCCAATAATTAATGGACTGTATGTGTCATTGTCTAATCATTGTATTCCAATCTTTGACTCTACAGCTGAAAAACTACAACTCTCATCATGAACTGCCATTTGGAAACGATGGGGGTTGTAGTGCTGCAACCTGAAGAGCCACATGCTGGAAAACTACAACTCCCATTATAAACTGTCAGCAGGGCATGATGAAGTTTGAACTTCTGCAACCTGGAGAAGTCACCTGATATCACCTGCAGTCCTATGTAACACCACAGATAACAGTGATATCCCTCTGAGTAAAGATAATGTAGTAGTCATCTGCAGTCCTATGTAACACCACAGATAACGCAGTGATATCTCTGAGTACAGATAATGTAGTAGATGTCCCCTGCAGTCCTATGTAACACCACAGATAACACAGTGATATCTCTGAGTACAGATAATGTAGATGCAGCATAAGCTGGAGCTCAACGCGGTAAAGATACGGTCATAGGACATAGCTTGGGCCGCCAAGGCAGATGTCTGGAGGAGGGGGCGCTGGTACTTGCTGTCATCTGATTAGGTAAGAGGCCCAATCAGATGACAGCATGTGCCAGCGGGCGCAGCGGGACAGATTAGCGCAGTGCTTCCCAACCTTTTCCACCTCGGGGCACCCCTACTAAATGATGTTCTACAAAATAAGAAAACCGTCATACAGTGACTCACCGGTGACGTCTTCTTTGATCTGAGGCGTCACTTTCCCTTTTCCTCTCCATCCGGCCCAGTCCTCCAAGATGATTCCTTCCAGATACGTTTCATCCCCTTAGAACCTGCGAGACAAACAATTTAGGCTTCGCACATTTCTAGCAACTTCCTTCCCTTCCTCCCTCCTGTAGGCTCCCATAGTAACCGCACTGTTTGGTGTAATGTGCAGTAAAGTGAGTAGGAATGTGGGATGCCCCCTGTATGTAGGATTCCCTGCTGTGCCCGCATGAGCTAATAATGCCCCCAGAGGTGCCCCCATACAATAATAATGCCCCCAGAGGTGCCCTCATGAGCTACTTATGCCCCCAGAGGTGCCCCCATGAACAAATAATGGCCCCAGAGGTGCCCTCATGGGCTAATAATGCCCCCAGAGGTGCCCTCATGAGCTAATAATGCCCCCAGAGGTGCCCCCATGGACTAATAATGCCCCCATGAACTAATAATGCCCCCAGAGGTGCCCCCATCAACTAATAATGCCCCCAGAGGTGCCCACATGAGCTAATAATGCCCCCAGAGGTGCCCCCATGTGCTAATAATGCCCCCAGAGGTGGCACCCATGAGCTAAAAATGCCCCCAGAGGTGCCCCCATGAACTAATAATGCCCCCATGAACTAATAATGCCTCCAGAGGTGCCCCCATGAACTAATAATGCCCCCAGAGTTGCCCCCTATGAACTAATAACGCCCCCAGAGGTGCCCCCATGAGCTAATAGTGCCTCCAGAGGTGCCCCCATGAACTAATAATGCCCCCAGAGGTGCCCCCATGAACTAATAATGCCTCCAGAGGTGCCCCCATGAACTAATAATGCCCCCAGAGGTGCCCCCATATACTAATAATGCCCCCAGAGGTGCCCCCATGAGCTAATAATGCCCCCAGAGTTGCCCCCATCAACTAATAATGCCCCCAGAGGTTCCCCCATGAGCTAATAATGCCCCCAGAGGTGCCCCCATGAGCTAATAATGCCCCCAGAGGTGGCCCCCATGAACTAATAACGCCCACAGAGTTGCCCCCATGAACTAATAATGCCCCCAGAGGTGCCCCCATACAATAATAATGCCCCCAGAGGTGCCCCCATATACTAATAATGCCCCCAGAGGTGCCCACATGAGCTAATAATGCCCCCAGAGGTGCCCCCATACAATAATAATGCCCCCAGAGGTGCCCCCATATACTAATAGTGCCCCCAGAGGTGCCCCCAAGAACTAATAATGCCCCCAGAGGTGCCCCCATACAATAATAATGCCCCCAGAGGTGCCCCCATACAATAATAATGCCCCCAGAGGTGCCCCCAAGAACTAATAATGCCCCCAGAGGTGCCCCCATACAATAATAATGCCCCCAGAGGTGCCCCCAAGAACTAATAATGCCCCCAGAGGTGCCCCCATACAATAATAATGCCCCCAGAGCTGCCCCCAAGAACTAATAATGCCCTCAGAGGTGCCCCCATATACTAATAATGCCCCCAGAGGTGCCACTAAAAAAACAAACATCCTACTCACCTAATCCGCGCTGTGTAGCTGCAGGCAGCAGCTCTTCCTCCTCCTCTTCGGGCTCCATCTTGCGAGCCGCAGGGACGGGACTTCCGGCAGACGTGATGACGTCACATCCTCACGCCTGCCGGAGAGGTCACCGCCCGGCCTCCCATAGGCTGCTGGTATGAAGTGCCGGCAGCCTATGGGAGAGAATACAGGAGGAGGACGCTGACAGGTCCTTCTCCTGTATTCTGATCGCTTTAATGTTCCGCCCACTCACTGTGCGGGCGGAACATCAAATCGATCTGTGCATCCTGAGAAGCTGCGCGGCCGCAGCTTCTCTGGATGCTCAAAAACAAGTGGCAAGGGGGGGCCGTGCGGGCCCCCCTAGCGTAGGGGCCCGGTCGCCATGGCGACCCCGGCGACCCCTATAGCTACGCCACTGTCTACAGGTGTCACCTAATTCTGTGCAGACTACTTTCCAGCATCTCCTCCTTATTATTATGAAGTCTCAGCTTAAAGTGTCACTGTTGTTATAACTTTCAAAACCAACAGGGAATGTGAAGTAAAGCATGTTTGCAATCTACATTATTATTTTTTAGTTATCATCAGGGCCGATTTTAGCTTCTCTGCTGCCTGAGGAGAGGACTGAAATAGCGCCCCCCCCCCCCCCCCAATACTGAGATTAACATCATATCATCATATAAACACCAAAATATACACGTCCTGAACACACTACCCCTGCTTAATGTCTGATCAATACCGCCAGTACTGCTAATGAATAAAAACCACTGTATAGAGTCAAACATTACCCCCACAAAGTGACAGTATAGTGGTCAGGGTGCATTTACATCTAGGCACTCACAGGTGATGTCTTCTCTCATCAGAGCCATTCACTTTCTCTTTTCTTCTCCATTCGGATTCGGCTCCATCATTAAGACATCTGTTAGCCATGACTTGTCCCTGCAGCATCTATTGGACAGACATCGGACAGACTCCACAATTTACCAACACTCTCCTAACCCCTATACAATTCCCTATACATAGTGCCCCAAAATGGATAGTTCCCCTTATCTGACACCCACACAGTAATTAGCCCCTTCTCTTCCTCCATGCTATAAATATCTCCCATTTGCCTAGTCACTTAATGAGATCCCTTCTGCACCTCCACACTATTATAACCCCCTAATCCCCCCATGTAGTCATAATCCCCCTCCTATGTCCCCATGTAGTTATAATCCCCCTATCTCCTCATGTAGTCATAATTCCCCTTCTATGTCCCCATGTAGTCATTATCCCCCTCCCATGTCCCCATGTAGTCATAATCCCCCCTCCCATGTTCCCATGTAGTTATAATTCTCCTGTCTTCCCATGTAGTCATAATCTCCCATCCTGTGCCCCTATATAGTCATAATCCCCCCTGTTGTGTCTCCATCTCCTAATGCCCCTGTGTCCCCCAATCTTATCATAATCCCCCATCTCCTCATAGTCCTCTCTGTGTGTCCCATAACCTTATAACCCCTTCCTCCTGTGCCCCCCAATTTCCTCATAATCCTCCGTGTCCCCATCTCCTCATATATCCCCCGTGTCACACATCTCTTTATATTCCCCCTGTGTCCCCCATCTCCTCATATTCCCCCCTGTGTCCCCATCTCCTCATATTCCCCCCGTGTCCCCAGCTCCTCATATTCCCTCCTGTGTCCCCATCTCCTCATTTTCCCCCCTGTGTCCCCCATCTCCTCATATTTCTCCTGTGTTCCCCATCTCCTCATATTCCCCCCTGTGTCCGCCATCACCTCATATTCCCCCCTGTGTCCCCATCTCCACATACTCCTCCTGTGTCCCCATCTCGTCATATTCCCCCTGTGTCCCCATCTCCTCATATTCCCCCCTGTGTCCCCATCTCCACATACTCCTCCTGTGTCCCCATCTCCTCATATTCCCCCTGTGTCCCCATCTCCTCATATCCCCCCCTGTGTCCCCATCTCCTCATATTTCCCCCCTGTGTCCCCATCTCCTCATATTTCCCCCTGTGTCCCCATCTCCTCATATTCCCCCGTGCCTCCCCATCTCCTCCTAACCCCCCCTCATGTGCCTCCCCATCTCCTCATATTCCCCCCTGTGTCCCAATCTCCTCATATTCCCCCCTGTAACCTCATCTCCTCATATTCCCCCCTGTAACCTCATCTCCTCATATTCCCCCCTGTGTCTCATCTCCTCATATTCCTCCCTATGTCCCCCATCACCTCATATTTAACCCTGTGTCCCCCATCTCCTCATATTTTCTCCTGTGTCCCCATCTCCTCATATTCCCGTGTCCCCCATCTCCTCATACTTCTCCTGTGTCCCCATCTCCTTATATTCCCCCCCCCTGTGTCCCCATCTCCTCATATTCCCCTGTGTCCCCCATCACCTCATATCCCCCCCTGTGTCCCCCATCTCCTTATATTCCCCCCCTGTGTCCCCATCTCCTCATACCCCCCCCCCCTGTGTCCCCATCTCCTCATATTCCCCCATGTGCCCCCCATCTCCTCATATCCCCCCCTGTGTCCCCATCTCCTCATATTCCCCCCCTGTGTCACGGCTCAATGCATGCATCTATCACATGACTGCCTTATCTTTCAGCACAGATTATTGTGACTTCCTGTGTTTAGTCTTTTTTCATTCAACCAGCACAAGACATCTGCCTTCAGGAAACTGGACCTGCCTACAAGTAAGTATAGTCTTGTTTTAAAGCATGATAACTAAGAAATATATTAATTAATGTAGATTGCAAACCTGCTTTACTTCACATCTACTGTTGATTTAGATTTTGAAAATTATATCAGTGAGACTTTAAAAGGGTAAATATCTTTCTTTCAAATAAACTGGTTTAAGAAAGTTTTATAGATTTGTAATTTACAAATCTTCCCTTGCCTGTTAGCTGCTGTATGTTGCGCAGGAAATTGTGTTTTTTCAGTCTGACACAGTGCACTCTGCTGACATCTCTGTCCGAGACAGGAACAAATCCCCTCAGAAAACCTCTCCTGCTCTGAATAGTTCCCATCTCAGACACAGAAGTCAGTAAAGAGAAGGCTGCGTCAGACTGGAAAGAAAACATCACTTTCTCCAGAAAATACAGCAGCTGATAAGTATGGGATGACTTGAGATTTTTAACCCCTAGGCGACCTAGGACGTACCGGTACGCCATGGGGGACTATCCCCAGATGACCCTGGACGTACCGGTATGTTCTGTGCTTTGAAGCACACTGCGAAGCGGAGCTAGCTTCATAGCAGGTGAGGGCCGGCTGCAGTGAGCAGCCGGGCCCTGACCGTTAATGACAGGCTGCAGTGATCGGGCTGCAGCGTGTTATTAACTCCTTAAATGCGGCAACCGTGGCATTAAAGTATAAGTGACCGGGGCAGTCCCCTGTCAGTTACCGATCGGGACCTCTGCAGTGTGACTGCGGGGGTCCCGATTGCTGTATCGGACAGCCAGAGGTCTCTTACCTTCCTCCGTGCGGTCCGATCGGCTTTTTTGCTCAATGAGTCTGCCACGGGCAGACTAAATGAGCAGAACGCCTATAACACTGATCATTGCTATGCCTATGGCATAGCATTGTACAGTGTCTGCCATCTAATGATTGCAGGTAAAAGGCCCCCAAGGGGACTCAAAGTGTCACTGTCGTTAAAATTTTTATTGCAGAAATCAATAGTACAGGCAATTTTAAGAAACTTTGTAATTGGTTTTATTAGCTGAAAAATGAATTTTTTACATGAAAAGCAGTTTGAATATCTCCCCTGTCTTTATGGTTTTCCTATGGAGAAAGTAAAGGCAGCAAAACAGGACAACAAAGAGTTAATTTACATTCACATCACAGGCTCTCTCCTCTGCAGTCACCACTGACCTCTCTGACCTCTGAATAGCACTCTGAATAGCTCCCCCATTGTGTAATCCTTTGTTCTCAGCTCTTAGCTGCCTGCTTATCTCGCTCCTTCCCCCTCCCCCCTCCCCTCTTCATAGAACAGACAGATCTGATGAAAAAACAGTCGAGATTTCCTGATTCTGAGCAATGGATGACAGACCTGACAGCTGCATTGAAGTGCTTTACACTTCACATCCCTGGTGTCTAGTGGCAATGACGCTGATCCCGGCTCGGCAATAGATTGCTGTGGCCTGCAGCAGGCCAAAGCAATCTATGACCGATGTAATCGATCTTTGCTGTGTATATACACAGCATTGATCTCTATGAGAGATCAGTGCTGTGTATATACAAGTCCCCCAGGGGGACTTCTAGTTTATGTAAAAAAAAAAAAAAGTAAAAAAGTGTTTTTATTAATAAAAAAATCCCCTCCCCTAATAAAAATCCAAATCACCCCCCTTTTCCCATTTTATAAATACAAATTAATAAATAAATAAACATATTTGGTATTGCCGCGCACGTAATCGCCCGAACTATTAATTAATCACATTCATGATCTCGCATGGTAAACGGCATCAGCGCAAAAAAATTTCAAAGTGCAAAAGTGCGCATTTTTGGTTGCATCAAATCCAGAAAAAAATTAATAAAAAGTGATCAAAAAGTCGTATATGCGCAATAAAGGTACCGATAGAAAGAAGACATCATGGCGCAAAAAATGACACCTCACACCACCCCATAGACCCAAGAATAAAAGCGCTATAAGCCTGGGAATAGAGTCATTTTAAGGAACATATATTTGTTAACAATGGTTTGAATTTTTTAAAAGCCATCAAATAATATAAAAGTTATACATGTTATACAACTTGAGGAACATGCATAACAAGTCAGTTTTACCATAGGGCGAACGGCATAAATGCAAAACTCCCCGAAATCAAAACAAATTATTATTTTTTTTTTCCCGGTTTCGCAGCATGTTTTATGGAAAAATAATGCCTGTCATTGCAAAGTACAATTGGTTTCGCAAAAAATAAGCGCTCATATAAGTCTCTAGGTGAAAAAATGCAAGTGCTATGGACTTTTAAACATAAAATGGAAAAAGGAAAAGCGCAAAAACGAAAATTGGCTTTGACCTTAAGGGGTTAAAATGTGTTAAAAAAAGTAAAAATGTTTTTATAAGTACCTCAAAGCCCCTCCCCCAATAAAAGATAAAATCACCCCCTTTCACATTATATAAATAAAACATATAAAAAAATAAATAAATTAATAAACATATTATATACCGTAGCGTGCGGCCGGTAGTTCACAGCGTGTGAACATAGCCTAAAAATGTATGAGGAATGCACCAAATTAATTATGTCTACCTTAACAGTTATAAAAAGAGTCTAAAAGGGCAATAATAAACATTGTGACATTTATTTTTTTTGTCACACAATATGAATGTTCACACAACGTCTTTTTTTCTGACCGCCAACATATTGAGGTGAAAATACAGACGTATTATGATAATTACTGTAACGGCAGACGGGTAGCCTTCTGGACTAGCCAAAGGTGTTCCTGTGCTATTATACTGTGAAAGCATTCCTTTGATTCCACACCTGTAAATACTCTGCCTGGTGTTCCTGTACCACTGTCCTGGTTCTCATGTTCCTGTTAATGTTCCTTCTATCTAGCCTGCACTCCCAGTTGTTTCCTGGTTCCCGTATTTCCACATGTTCCTGTCCTGAGTGTGAATCTGATCCTACCCGTGTTCATACTAGCTACCCATTCCTGCACCGAGTGACCTGTATTGTGTGAGCTGCACCTGTGTCTTCATCTCCAGCATCTGGCACCTGCATCTGGTTTGTCCTGTGTCTACGTATTTGCCTTTACTGTTTGTTTGGCAACTCGAGTGGTTACCACCCTTGCCATCTGGTCTGCCTGGACCAACTGTCCCATGTTCCATATACCTCAAGAGGTAGCGGGCTGGCATATAATCCGGGAAAGCCTATCTCCACCATCAGGAGTATCTTGTGAAGAACGGAGGATATATTTAGACAATGCCCTTAGGGATAGATGAGCACGTGGCACAATGAGCTCACATCTGCGGATCTTCACAATTACAGGCGTAATTTTCAAAATATGTGAACATAGCCTATAAATGTACATGTGCTGGATTATATTCTTTTGACAGCCACCAAGGTTTTGGGTTTTCCTGTATTTTCAAAATACCTGTACATGGAGATTTCCCACACTTCTGAATTTGGAAAGAACGTCCAAGGCACAATGTTGTGTTACTTGGACATATCCGACGTCGCACAGTATTCCCCTCACCACATGTTTTTGTACAGGGTGTCCAAGTGCTCCATGAAGACCACTTTCCTGTAAACAGACAGCAATGAAATTATTAAAGAGGTTGTCCAGCGTTAGAAAAACATGGCCACTTTTTTCCAGAGACAATAAGACTCTTGTCTCCAGTTCAGGGGGTTTACAATTAATCTACATTCACTTCAATGGAATTGAGTTCCGAAACTCCACCCAAACTGGAGTCGTGTTGTCTTTGGAAGATAGTGGCAACATTTTTCTAATGCTGGATACCCCTTTTAAGTTAAGCAAGCCATACACAGTGGTGGAATATAATAGGTCCATTTTGGCTGGCCATCCGAGACCTGGGTTTCTGGGCTCCTGGGGGGGGGGGGGGGCTATGGCTACCCAAACAGACATATATGTTATATAGACTCTCTGCTGCAATTTTAAAATTATTTGCACAGAATTGTGGGAAAACTTTAAAAAGCTGTGTTTTAAGGCAATTTTTACAGATCACAGCAGATCTGCCCCATGGTGACAATTCAGCAATTTTAATGCAAACTCTGAAGGACCATAGACATGTGACTTCATCTACTGAAAAAGTGTGCCTTTATCTGCACTGTACAGTGCAGATCCGCTGACGCTTACCATGCAATGTCACCCTAGGTGTCAGCATTTATGGACTGAGGTAGGATGAAGGGCAGAAAGGCTTAAACGCCCCAACCTCCATGACACTGTTCAGTGTGGATAACACTTTTTCAGTGAATGAAGCCACAGATCACATAATAAAAGGTATTTTACCATATATTTTAATATTGGGGTGTTGTCATCATGTGACAGTATAATTTTAAAGCAGCTACTGTTCCCAGCTGCTCTCTATTGTGGCTCATAGAGGTGTCACTTCGATATGCCCAGATACAGGTGACTGGGTTGGGGATAGGGATTGTCTTTACCTTTACCTCCTTGTACTCCTTGAACCCCATTCCCTTTTGATTACCTAGGATACATGACTGAGTGGTGCATACTCTTCGCTCAGTGGCTTTCCCTTTACATTTCTTTAGGCTTAGTGACATTACAGGTTGTACATTGATGCAGGTACGTTGTCTGATCTGGATGCCTTTAGTTCCACATTCTGTCTGAGAGCAAGAACTCCAAGGAGACCAAAGTGACCAAAAGAGAGGATCTGCAATGGTAAAAGTAATATAAAACAAGTCTAAATTTTAACACTGGCTTTGATATTGCTACCATACACTGCACACGCAGTAAGGAGGGGATCTTTTCCATCTCTTTTTTTTTTTTAGTAAACATTAAAGGGGTTATCCAGTGCTACAAAAACATGGCCACTTTCTTTCTGAGACAACATGACTCTTGTCTCCAGTTCAGGTGTGGTTTGCAATTAAGCTCCATTCACTTCAATGGAACTGAGCAGCAAAACCCCGCCCAAGCTGGAGACACGAGCGGGGCTGTCTCTGGAAGAAAGTGGCCATGTTTTTGTAGCGCTGGATAACCCCTTTAAAGGAGAAGTCCAGCCACCATTTTAAATGGCAGGGGCATGGGGGAAAATAACAAAGGTTACTAACTCAGCTCTCCCCGTGCCTCTTCAGTGCCTGTTCACCACACTGGGACCCCAGCCAGGCTCTGGGATTTCCTGTGCTGCCGATTTCACAAGTCAGCTGATGAAGTGGCCGTTCAGGAAGTTAATGACTGGGTCAGGATGCCGCTCCAGTCACTGATTGGCTGAACGGACAGTTCATTAGCTGGGGAGGGCATTTTCCCCCAAGCTGTGACGTCATCACAACTTGTGGGAAAATGCCTTCTGGCGGGTTCTGGAGCCAACCACGTGGTGGATCGCAGGCATGGGGAGAGGTAAGTAATCAGTGGACAGCCATTTTCAGGTCTCTCTAGAGATGTTCCATTGGGGTCAGGTCAGGGCTCTCGCTGGGCCACTCAAAGACATTTATAGAGTTGTTCCGAAGCTATTCCTCTATTGACTTGGCTGTGTGCTTAGGGTCATTGTCTGGTTGGAAGGAATCTTTGGCCCAGTGTGACCAGGCGTTCATTAATAATCTGTACTTTCAGCTTTCTGCTCCATTTAGCTTTTCTTCAAACCAGACCAGTGTCTCAGTCCCAGCCACTGAAAAATACCCCCACAACATGATGCTGCCACCACAATGCTTCACTATAGGGAAGGTATTGGGCAGGTGGTGAACATAGCCTGGTTTCCCCCAGACATGTTAGGCTCTAATTATGTAAACAAAGAAATGCAACAAAACTGCGAATGCGGGAACACAGCCTTACTATGAGAAATAAAAAAAGTATTTTAATTTTTACCCTCTTGGCTATAATCATATCTTACCTAGCGGACACTGAAACCGGACATGGTAGTTGGAACAATTCTGTCCTCTTCTCTGCTCCTTGTTAATGCACCAAAAGCCCTTTTCTGGACTGGAATGCACAACTTCCATTGTGTCCCTTACAGTGGCCCATTCTGTGGTTCTAGCTTCAAGTGCAATAGGTCTAAGGCATAAACGCTGTGGATAATAGAAGCGAATAGCTTCTACTGTTTCATAATCTCCGTCACCTTCTGGGTGATCTACATTAAACCAAGATGTCCACTCTGTAGCACCTAATAAAAGAAGATATCAGAATTATTTAGAGTTTATGTGGACATCACAGTAAGGTAATACTTAAAATTGTGTATATACTTGTACACACAACATATTCATTCGAACTAATGCGTGTCATCAAGCTAGATCCTCCAGGGCACTCCCTGTAAAGTGTCTGACCTGATGTCTTCTTGGGTTGCTTGCAACGGTGTGATGCAGTCAGGAGGCCAAACACAGTAGTGACTTAAAGGGGTTGTCTAACAATGAAACGAACCTACATTTTCAACTGTCTAATTAATAAACATATTTTGATAAATAAGGTTACTTTACTACCACTTTTCCTTTGCAAAATGCCAAAACTCAGCTCACTCTTTCTGACTCCCACTTTGTTGGGGGGGGGGGGGGGGAGGTATACACAAGCAAGTATAGTGGGAGGGAGATATAGTGGTCCTAATTTCTAGATTTCTAGAGTGAGAATGTGAATATAGTTTTGCCTACAGGTATTGAGAATAAAATACCCACCACCTAATCAGGAAGTCATACTTCCAAGATAACAGCAAGGCGAGTGGAGCACAGGGGGAGCTATGAAACATGATATGGAATCTTTTACAAATCAGATGTGTACAAAGGTACTGTACCTACAACTTGTGCTCTAGCAAGTGTCTCTTATCACTAGACCTTTCCCTAGTGACAATTGTATCCTAGTAAAACTCTGAGATAGGTCAGACTTTCACTTGTCTCCCCAATAATATATCTCCCATTTGTGGAGTGCCTGACAGTTGAGGACTGTTCACCATATGTCGTAGTACAATGACACAACATTTAAAATGGTTTACCCATAATCCAAGAGTCAAAATCAGGCATGATATGTCTATTAAACAGTTCTGAAAACAACTTAAGAATTCATGCATAGATTTTTTTTTTATTATTTCTTCTCGCCTAAACGATTCAGTCTGTAAATGTTTGAAGAAATGCGTAAAATTTCTACTAGAATATAACAAAATCTGTCTATGCAGGAAATCTGACTGACTTTCATGCAGACTGTTGCATGTATTATTTGTTACAAAGAAACCTGTAGTGAAACTGTGCCAATGGATACATTAGCCCTGCCCCAACATATTCTGCCCTGTCACAAAAACAAACACCTATATGTTACAAAATATCTTTGCATAATACAGCAATGCATTTACTAAATATTATCACTATATAAGGCCTAAACAGTAGCTCCACACTATGGCTACATATATTTCCTACAAAGGCAAATACAACTAATAAATATGTGCCCTTAAAGGTGGGGACATTCTCTGGCTCCTTGCAAGATATAATCTCACTGATCATCTTACAAATGATATTACAATGTTGTTACATCCAGTGACTCACATGGCAAGTCTTCTGTGATGGGAGTTGTTCTTTATTCTTTAGACGGCTGTAACCCCCCATCCCCTGCTAATGATCTCTCCCTAACTATCCCTGCTCAGTAATGACCTCACTGTGCTCTCACTGTGTATTAAAAATCAGAAGAAAAAAAAATCTTTCTAATCAACTGGTGCCAGAAAGTGCCAGAGTTTTGTATTTTACTTCTATTAAAGGATCTTACAGTACTTATCAGCAGCTGTATGTCCTGCAGGAAATGGTGTATTCTTTACAGTCTGGAGAGCAGGAGAGGTTTTCTATGGGGATTTGCTTCTGATCTCAGCGGTTCCTGTCAGGGACAGAGGTGGCTTCACAAAATATTGTGTCAGACTGAAAAGACTACACCACTTCCTGCATGACATACAGCCAGCTGATTGGAAGTATTGGAAGACTGGAATTTTTTTAATATAATTAAAGCTAGGTTCACATACAGTATATTTCAGGCAGTATTTGGTCCTCATGTCAGGTCCTCATTGCAACCAAAACCAGGAGTGGATTGAAAACACAGAAATTCTCTGTTCGCACAATGTTGAAATTGAGTGGATGGCCGCCATATAACGGTAAATAACTGCCATTATTTCAATACAACAGCCGTTGTTTTAAAATAACAGCAAATATTTGCCATTATATGACGGCCATCCACTCAATTACAACATTATGTGAACAGAGCCTTTCTGTGTATTCAATCCACTCCTGGTTTTGGTTGCTATGAGGACCTGACATGAGGACCAAATACTGCCTGAAATAAACTGTGTGTGAACCCAGCCTAAATTTACAAATCTCTCACTTTGTGGCACCAGTTGGGTTGAAAATTATTTTTTTTTTTTTGCTGAACTACCCCTTTAATGCTTAATGTGCTCACACTTTGCCCTTTCCACTCAAGGCTACCTCCAGTGTTCACTGTAAGCTGCGCAGTGCACGGCCACGCAGCCCAGAGGGAAGCCCTGTTCACTGCCGCCAGCCGCCTGCTCAGCAGCACAAAGTGTGTGACAATGCGTACTTTGTACGCATTGCCACTCACTACTTTAGAGTAGAGTGGTGCACGTCTTCTGCGGGCAACGCTTCCTGATGTAATTTCATCAAACGCTGCCTGTAGGAGAAGACCTGGAAGCTGCAGAGACTAGAGTGCCTAGAGTTTTTGGGGGAAGGGGGTGGGGGGAGAAGGGGGTCATTTAATATACTTGGTGCATCCAAAGGGGAGGGGGGTTATACCAGGGGCATCCTGAAGGGAAGGGGACTACAATACTAGGGGCATGCTGAAGGGGGCAGGGAGTTCCCCTACAATACTAGGGGCATCCTGGAGGGGGCAGGGGTTATGTACATTACTAGGGGCACCCTGGCAGTCAAGGGATTATATACATAACTAGGGACATCCTGTCAGTGAAGGGATTATATACATTACTAGGGGCATCCTGTCAGCGGAGGGGTTATATATATTACTAGGGGCACCCTTTCAGTAGAGGGGTTAACTCAGAGGCGGACATATCACTTGTGCAGCCTGCTCAGCTGCACAGGGGCCCATGCCAATAGAGGGGCCCGCCAGGCTCAAATTCTAAAGTGTCAGCTCGGCATGGCACATGTTTGAAGTGGGCCCCTTAGGTGGTGTCAGCAATTGGGAAGTGTGGACCCCCTGCTCCTGTGGGGCCCACTTAGTCAATGAATGCTTTTCCCGGCTGGGTCTGGTTCTTCTCTCTTCTCCTGCACACTGCTGCTGACAGCCCCTCCTGTACTCCACTGTCCGGTATACCTTGTGTGAGTAGGAGAGGAGAGAGTGTGTGATAACAGGGGCTGGAGGGATCCTACAGGAGGGTTATGGCTGCCAGGGACAGGACTGTGAAAAGGAGCAACAGCAGCAGCTCTGACAGTGAGTGATTATTGTCAGTGTGTCTGTCAGGCTGCTGGAAGTTGTAAGATAGAGAGTGGAAGAGAAAGCTCCCCCGATGCTGATGTTTTATTGTACGTTTATGCCTTTTTAGACAATATCTGTGCCCCCCTCCCCTCTGCAGCACGGTTGTTTTTCTCTTTCATCTCCCCCCAAAGCAGCCACATACAGTACATGTACCCCACCTGTGCAGCCACATGCAGTACATGTACCCCACCTGTGCAGCCACATACAGTACATGTATCCCACCTGTGCAGCCACATACAATACATGTATCCTACCTGTGCAGCCACATACAGTACATGTATTCCACCTGGGCCCCAACAGTGATTAAGAGCCCAAGTGTTCCATAGCCTATTAGTGCTGCTCTGGGGGTCACTTCCACACTCTGACCTATATACTCTCATCTCCCACACAGCATACAGTGTATAATGCACCCAGGACCCTCCAAGTACAACAGCTGCAAACACTACAACTCCCAGCATTTACTTCAGTCTGCAGTCCTTAGGATATGTTGTTATTTGAAGTACAAATGAGTGGACAACTCAAGGGGTTTTCCCCTCGGAAACTACAACTCCCAGCATTCTCTGAGAGCTTCATAAGTGTAAGGCATTCTGAGAGTTGTAGTTATTGTTATTGTGGTCACAGATACATCAGTCCAAGATGGGACAAGGTCTGCATGTCGCTTCTGACAGGTTCTTTATTTGGGTGCCCCCCATGATCAGTTATATTGGTTGGCCACAGGTACTCCAGTCCCACACTGGGGCCTGCACAGACTACAGTACAGTTTTCTATTGGGCCCTGGCATCTGTGCTGCGCTGTAGGGCCCTCCCGAGAGACCAGGACACGTACCAAATACCCGGGCTTACATATGTGCGAGAAAGGCAGAAAGATGGAGAAACAAATAGGTTATGGGGGTCCAAACACATTTTTTTCTCAGGGGCCCTTTGCAGTCTGTATCTGCCCCTGGGTAAACTATAATACTAAGGGCATCCTGGATGGGGCAGTGGTTATTACATTACTAGGGGCATCTTGGAGGGTAACTATAATTCTAGGGGCATCCTGGAGGGGGCAGGGGTTAACTATAGTATTAGGGGCATCTTGAAGAGGGCAGGGGTTAACTATAATATTAGGGGCATCCTGGAGGGGGTGGGGGTTAACTATAATACTAGGGGCATCCTGGCAGTGAAGGAGTTAACAATAATACTGGAGGGGGGTGCTTAACACTATATAGGAGCACAGAGGAGCTTAACTAATGTATGTGCTGGGGCAAGAACCCTAAAATGTTTTTCTCACAGATTCTGGAGAAAGGATTCATGGCCGGGAGATGTCTGTAAGATGGCCTGGTTGGAAAGGAAAAGTGAATGACTATTCTGAGAAGACGCCCCCACGTGAGTAACTGGATGTAACTGCACTGATCTGATGCTGTGTAAATGAATATAACTAAATTTCTAAATATTGCATTAAATCTGCAATAGATGTCCATGTGAATGTACACTAACTGTTCCACTAGAGTTAAGCTTAAAGGGAACAATGGGTGCCTTCTATGCACCCTTCTCAATAATAATGTGTCCTTTACCCCCAATAAGTAATAATGCCTCCTGTGCCCCCCAAACATGTGCACTAGCACCCCAGCCCATTCTGACAGCTCTTCTGATTGATTTCTCCTGACAACTCTTGTGCAGACCAGTGCCTGGAGCTGTCAGATATTGAGACAGCAGATATATGACCAGCTCTTGTCAGGGATTTGACAGTGTTCTCCCGCTCTGTGTGTTCTGTTTATTCTGTATAAACATAGGCCAATGATAGTAATGATTCAGACGCTTTTCACACATTAGTATTGTTTCTTTTCTGTCTGTGTCTAGTGTCTGCAATTTTTCATCTGTGTTCTGAAAAAACTCATCTGCACTGCAACTGTATTGTATCCATATTTTGCTGTTCTACAAAATAGTTGCCTAAAAAAGAAGGAAAAGTCAGGCAAAATGTGGATACTTATTGACACCAATTTGTAAGGTGTCTGCAATCTGCACAATCCTTGTCACAAAAACAGACAGTGCAATGGCTTTTTTGTTGCATGGATTACGGCCCCAGCATAGGTCAGTAGTAGGGATGAGCGAAGCAGCTGTGAGCTTCGTGAATTTTCGGTTAAATTTGTTAAAATTTGCAAATCGAATCTTAACGAATTTCATTAAAACCAATTCAGCCAAAACTATTGTCAGGAATGTGCGGTGAGCCTGGTGTGAACTGGGCCTGTGTCATGAATGCAACTTTGGCGCAGTCCTCGGTGCGTAAGGTACGACCGAGACTGCGTTTTTGGCCATAATCTTCTATTTATTCTGTGTTTTGTTTGCCTTTTGTTTTTGCCAGTCTGAACAGTGTCTTTTTCCTTCTGGTCTGCTCCACCCATGTCTGTTCTTCTAAGCTTCCATGGTCATGTAATGGTTAACCTGCCTTTGCCTCAGTGATTGACAGCTGGTCCCTCCTATCATCTTCTGGACTTGGTTCCTGGTGTCCTATTTAAGATTTCTGTTTCTGCCTGTGCCTTGAGGGTTTTTGACTAAGGGCCCTTTTACACAGAAAGATTATCTGACAGATTATCTGCCAAAGATTTGAAGCCAAAACCAGGAATGGATCTGAAAAGAGGAGAAATCTCAGGCTTTCCTTTATTACCTGATCTCTGTTTATAGTCCATTCCTGGCTTTGGCTTCAAATCTTTGGCAGATAATCTGTCAGATAATCTTTCTGTGTAAAAGGGCCCTTAGTCTCTGCCTGCTTGTGGTTCTGTTTCTTTGCTTCTCCTGATTTCTGCCTTGTATCTTTTGACCTCGCTTGCTTGCTGCCTGCCCCCGACCATATTGCCTGTTATTTGACTACTCTTTTGGATCCTGATTTTGTACCTTTGCTGCCAGACTGTTGTGACCCGGATTGCTGACCATTCTTATTGTGTTTGTTCGTTTTGTCTTGTCTATTGTTTCACGTATCCAAGCCAGGGATCGCCACCAAGTTGTCCGCTGCCATTTTAGGGCAGATTGCGGCAATTAGGTAGGGACAGTGGGAGGGTCTGAGCTCAGGGCTCACTGTCTCTGTGTGTTTGGTGTGACTGGTCCTGACAGCCTGTTTTTACTTTTTGTCTGACACTTTTCTTGCAGCCTCCTGGCAATGCAGGAGTTACATTGCTCACTGCTAGCCTTGATCGCTGCAGCTGAGCAGTGTTTTTGATTGACAGATGCCTCTGCCTGTCCGAAACCTTGAGGATCACAGTGCAGGTCCAATTGGGTTCCGGACCGGGGTCATGATCCTCATAAATGTAAGCTTAGACAGTTTTTCCCTGCTGGCAATTAAGGTTCATACCCTGATCCCAGCTCCCCCTTTCTACTCCTGCGATCCCCGTTCCTAATTCCTCTTATTGCTTGACTCATTACCTGACCTCCCGTCTGACCTTTGACTATCCGTTTGTTCTCTGATTTTGTACTGCGTTGCCGTTTGGTTCTGACTTGGCTTGTTGACTTCCCTTTATTGTGTTTGTCTGTCTTGTTCTGTGTTTCACTGTGTTTCTGTGTTGTACAAGGAATGTCTTTGTGGTTGCCCGCGGCTGCCTAGGGCCGATTGAGGCAAGTAGATAGGGACAGTGTGTGGGTTCAGGCTCAGGGCCCACTGTTTTATCTTGTCCCTACCTCTCCATCCTGACAACTATAGTAGCTACAATACTGGGACTACTACAGAAGGTCGAAAATGTTACAGCATGTTGTTGTAAAAGATAAATGTAAATGTAAAATTGTAAAAAAAAAATGTCATAAGCCAATCAATCATCCAATTTCCACCATTCCTCTGCCCTGCTCTAATCTAACTGCTTTCGGCAATCCTGCTCTTTCCTCCACACACAGCCAACTGGCCACCTCTGTTAATCAAGGGGAAGGTGCTGACATAACCCACAATCAGCCCTCCTTTCCTCTCCTTTCTGTCCCTAAATGGCCCTGATATTCTCTCCCTGCTCTGCTCTAACCGCCTGATGTGATCCTGCTCTCTCCTGCACACACAGCCGACTGGCCACCTCCGTTAATGAGCCGCCTTATATAGAGGGTGAGGTGCTGACATCACCCACAATCAGCTCTCCTATCCTCTCCTTTCCTCTCCTCTCTGTCCCGAAATTACTCTGTTAGTCTCTCCCTGCTCTGCTCTAACTGCCTGCTGCAATTCTGCTTTCTTCTCTGCACACAGCCAACTGGCCACCTCCGTTATCAAACCGCCTTATATAAAAGGTGAGGGGGAGGTGCTGCCATCGCAGAGGGGATCATACTTGCGTATTTCCTCAACAAATCAACAGGAATTTGCTTCGCAGAGCAAAGCGAATTGACACCGCGATTCACAGCAAACCTTGATTTGCCAGATTCGCTGCACTCATCTCTTATCAGATTTGAAAAATGGATTGCAAAAATGCAGTGTGAACCCAGCCTAAGTGTAAATTTGTACACTAGACTAGACCCCTAGAGCAGACAGCTAAACTGTTAGATTAACAGCAGCATTTCAAAAGGTGGTGCATTTATTTTACACAAGCAAAAACCACAATATTTCAATCCCTTGCTTGAAAAAGATCCAAGTCAGAGATTAAAACGTTGTGGGTTTGCGAAGGTGAAATAAACATGCCATAGAGTGCTACGGTGTTGTCAGAAGACATCTGTGGTACATCCGAAGACATGTGGAGCACCTGAACCCAGGTGAGGCGTGTCCTGAGTGGAGGCTAGCCACTGTCTAGGAGTTCAAAAAAACAAGGAGTAGGGCTTCCTAAGGGATCTCCAGACTGACCGTACTCGATTTGTTGTCAGGAGATCAATAAAAAGGGACTACCTCCCGGAGTTAATGCATAATCTTGAAGGTGGAGTACACTCCTATGCAAGGACCGCGTAGTTGGTGGGTTGCCACACTCATCCAAGAGTGTTGCCCCCAGAACCTTCCTCTTTCCACATGGGAAGGAGTGGGAAAAAGATCCTCAGCACCTGTGTCAAGCACTGACAGGCAGAGAGTCGTGTCTAGGACACTGCCTAGATGACTAGTCACGGATCTCTTCCTGATTGGTTCCCTTCAAAAGTTAAATGGGTACTCTGTAACATATTGGAAGCTGATTACAAGTGTTGTTCACAAGTTCCTCATGAGAGTTTTTCCCATTGGGCAGAAGCCCATTCTACTTTATGAGTTTTGTTTCTATTTATTGTGATATTTATTCCTATTGCACTATATTTGTAAAAATTAAGCTATGATACTATTCTATTACTTATGAAGTATATGTGTTGTATTTGAGGGATAATTTAGCACTTATTGCTATTAGTATTTAGGTCTAACATTTAAAAGTATAAATTAGGCTCCAGGATCCATCCTCGACCCAGCCAGCCACCCGTGGCCAGCCTTTTTTTCAGAGGGGGAACTTGCAGTATACTGACTGGTTAAGTTCATAAGGCTGGGCCTAGTATGGAACCTGTGTTAGATATTTAGGTGTATGTTGATGTATGTTTAATTCATTGTATACAAGAGAAATGGGTCATCTTTATCACATCTATCACTTGATCTGTCCCATTAGTATTGGCAGTTGGTTTTCACTTCCCATGCAAGCAAGGGGGATTGTGGGAAAGTGTCTGCACTGTTGTATGGCAACAGCAAGATCACAGTTCAGAGAGGAAACCAGGAAGTAATCAGATACATAGAGAAGAAAAATGGTGCAGTGAGGTAAGCATATTTGTTCTCCTTTACATATATGTATGTTGTACACATCACATGGGAGATCTATGGTGCTGAATTGGGGGTTGTCTATATATGGAATTCATACTGGGGGGGTATGCCAATACAGATTGGGGTGATGTGATGCACATCAGTGGAAAAAAAGAGACACAAATTAAAAAACTGATGCAATCACAAAAGGTTTTTCAGGGATCACAGATCTACTGTATCTAGTGGACTTAAATAGTCCTTAAAATTAACTGGACATGTGAATGAGGGCTAAATACACTTGTTTATTTTGTGCCTCCCTGCCTGCTGGAAAAAAAAAACATTTTTCCATAGACTTCTCTTTTAGTCCAGTTACTGCCCTACTTCTGCTATTCCTCGCATAGTACTCATAGTCCTCTACTAGTCCCACAGGATGACTATATTAAAATATGAGGAATTCATGTGTCAGTTTTATAGGGCTCGAAGTTACAGGATTATGTAAGCACTATATAAAATGTGGAAATACTGATGACTTGATTTTATGTAATTTATTTTCCACATGCAACCAGGTTATTATTTTTTTCAAGTGCTAAAAATACACACAATGCCAGCTCACTAAAGGTCAAAAATATGAGTATTCCAGACTATTTTCTCATTGTGGTGTTTAGGCAGACCAAAGGAATCTAAAAAGGAAGGTGTACTGACAAAATCAGTGGGTGTGGAGGCCTTTTAGGCTTAACTAATCCATGTTCCATTTTGTTATAAAATCCCCCACTCTCGAAATGTGGCTGTGTATCGTCTCCTGCTTTACAAGTAATAACATTGAAGATCTTTACCTATTTACCTATTATAAATAATATCATTAAGAAAACTGTTTTAGACTATGTTCACACGTAGTATTCCATCAGTCTTTTGGTCAGTCTTTTTTATAACCAAAATCAAAAGTGGAACTGACAGAGCAAAATTTTAATGGAAAGATTTGCATAGTTTCTGTGTTTTTAACTCCCGGATTTGGTTTATAAAAGACTGACCAAAAGACAGACGGAAATACTATGTGTGAACTTAACCCTAATGATTATATGAAATCTTTATACAGTGGTACCTCGGTTCTTAAACTGCTTTGAACTCAAACTATATTTTCAAGGAAATTTTCTTTGGTTCTCAAACTCTTGCTCGGTTCTCAAACACTTTTCGGGCTCCCAGTCTTGAAGTATTTGGTATTTGAACGTTTTTGCAAGCGTGGATGGTGGGCAGGCCCGGACTGGTAATCTGGCAAGCCGGGCAAATGCCCGCTGGGCTGGCCAGATTACCAGTCTGTGGGCCGCCTGGGCTGCATAAAAAAAAAAAATCACCGCCGCGGCCCGTTTCTCTTTCCGGTCCGCTTCTGCCCGCTCCGGTCACTGCAGCCCGCTCTGTCCGCCACCTGTCACCGGATCACAGCCTCTGCCCGCTCCGGTCACTGCAGCCCGCTCGGCCCGCCCCTGACGTGCTCCGCTAATCCAATCAACGTGGAGCAGCGTGTGGCCGCTGCGGCCGGCCATGGAACGCGCGTTACGTGCACCGCAGGCCCCACGCTGCTCCACGTTGATTGGATTAGCGCACGTCAGGGGCGGGCCGAGCGGGCTGCAGTGACCGGAGCGGGCAGAGGCTGTGATCCGGTGACAGGAGGCGGACCGAGCGGGCAGCGGTGACCGGAGCGGGCAGAGGCGGGCTGCGGTGACCGGAACGGGCAGAGGCGGGCTCCGGTGACAGGAGGCCACAGGAGCGAGCTGCGGTGATAGGAGGTAACAGGAGCGGGCTGCAGTGACCGGGGGCCATCTATAAAGGAGGGGGGAGAAGAAAGAGGGGGACATCTATAAAGGAGGGGGGAGAAGAGAGAGGGGGGACATCTATAAAGGAGGGGGGGACTTCTATAAAGGAGGGGGGAGAAGAGAGAGGGGGCACATCTATAAAGGAGGGGGGAGAAGAGAGAGGGGGGACATCTATAAAGGAGGGGGGAGAAGAGAGAGGGGGGACATCTATAAAGGAGGGGGGAGAAGAGAGAGGGGGCCATCTATAAAGGAGGGGGGAGAAGAGAGAGGGGGGACATCTATAAAGGAGGGGGGAGAAGAGAGAGGGGGGACATTTATAAAGGAGGGGGGAGAAGAGAGAGGGGGGACATCTATAAAGGAGGGGGGAGAAGAGAGAGGGGGGACATCTATAAAGGAGGGTGGAGAAGAGAGAGGGGGGCACATCTATAAAGGAGGGGGGAGAAGAGAGAGGGGGGCCATCTATAAAGGAGGGGGGAGAAGAGACAGGGGGGACATCTATAAAGGAGGGGGGAGAAGAGAGAGGGGGGACATTTATAAAGGAGGGGGGAGAAGAGAGAGGGGGACATCTATAAAGGAGGGGGGAGAAGAGAGAGGGGGGACATCTATAAAGGAGGGGGACATCTATAAAGGAGGGGGGAGAAGAGAGAGGGGGGCACATCTATAAAGGAGGGGGGAGAAGAGAGAGGGGGGCCATCTATAAAGGAGGGGGGAGAAGAGAGAGGGGGGCCATCTATAAAGGAGGGGGGAGAAGAGAGAGGGGGCCATCTATAAAGGAGGGGCGAGAAGAAGAGAGGGGGCACATCTATAAAGGAGGGGGGAGAAGAGAGAGGGGGGCATCTATAAAGGAGGGGGGAGAAGAGAGAGGGGGGACATTTATAAAGGAGGGGGGAGAAGAGAGAGGGGGGGACATTTATAAAGGAGGGGGGAGAAGAGAGAGGGGGGCATCTATAGAGGAGGGGGGAGAAGAGAGAGGGGGGCCATCTATAAAGGAGGGGGAGAAGAGAGAGGGGGGACATCTATAAAGGAGGGGCGAGAAGAGAGAGGGGGGACATTTATAAAGGAGGGGGGAGAAGAGAGAGGGGGGACATCTATAAAGGAGGGGGGAGAAGAAAGAGGGGGCCATCTATAAAGGAGGGGGGAGAAGAGAGAGGGGGGCATCTACAAAGGAGGGGGGAGAAGAGAGAGGGGGGACATCTATAAAGGAGGGGGGAGAAGAGAGAGGGGGGACATCTATAAAGGAGGGGCGAGAAGAGAGAGGGGGGACATTTATAAAGGAGGGGGGAGAAGAGAGAGGGGGGACATTTATAAAGGAGGGGGGAGAAGAGAGAAGGGGCACATCTATAAAGGAGGGGCGAGAAGAGAGAGGGGGGACATCTATAAAGGAGGGGGGAGAAGAGAGAGGGGGACATCTATAAAGGAGGGGGGAGAAGAGAGAGGGGGCACATCTATAAAGGAGGGGGGAGAAGAGAGAGGGGGGACATCTATAAAGGAGGGGGGAGAAGAGAGAGGGGGCACATCTATAAAGGAGGGGGGAGAAGAGAGAGGGGGGACATCTATAAAGGAGGGGGGACATCTATAAAGGAGGGGGGAGAAGAGAGAGGGGGCCATCTATAAAGGAGGGGGGAGAAGAGAGAGGGGGGACATCTATAAAGGAGGGGGGGAGAAGAGAGAGGGGGGACATTTATAAAGGAGGGGGGAGAAGAGAGAGGGGGGACATCTATAAAGGAGGGGGGAGAAGAGAGAGGGGGCACATCTATAAAGGAGGGGGGAGAAGAGAGAGGGGGGGACATCTATAAAGGAGGGGGGACATCTATAAAGGAGGGGGGAGAAGAGAGAGGGGGGACATCTATAAAGGAGGGGGGAGAAGAGAGAGGGGGGGACATCTATAAAGGAGGGGGGAGAAGAGAGAGGGGGGACATCTATAAAGGAGGGGGGAGAAGAGAGAGGGGGGACATCTATAAAGGAGGGGGGAGAAGAGAGAGGGGGCACATCTATAAAGGAGGGGGGAGAAGAGAGAGGGGGGACATCTATAAAGGAGGGGGGACATCTATAAAGGAGGGGGGAGAAGAGAGAGGGGGCCATCTATAAAGGAGGGGGGAGAAGAGAGAGGGGGGACATCTATAAAGGAGGGGGGGAGAAGAGAGAGGGGGGACATTTATAAAGGAGGGGGGAGAAGAGAGAGGGGGGACATCTATAAAGGAGGGGGGAGAAGAGAGAGGGGGCACATCTATAAAGGAGGGGGGAGAAGAGAGAGGGGGGGACATCTATAAAGGAGGGGGGACATCTATAAAGGAGGGGGGAGAAGAGAGAGGGGGGACATCTATAAAGGAGGGGGGAGAAGAGAGAGGGGGGACATCTATAAAGGAGGGGGGAGAAGAGAGAGAGGGGGGACATCTATAAAGGAGGGGGGAGAAGAGAGAGGGGGACATCTATAAAGGAGGGGGGAGAAGAGAGAGGGGGACATCTATAAAGGAGGGGGGGGGAGAAGAGAGAGGGGGCCATCTATAAAGGAGGGGGGAGAAGTGAGAGGGGCCATCTATAAGGGAGGGGGAGAAGAGAGAGGGGGCCATCTATAAGGGAGGGGGAGAAGAGACTGTATGAGGTGATAGTGATATATGTACAGTGGAAGTTATTTAGTAGCAGCGGTGGTGTTAGTCAGTATGTGATGGTATTAGTCAATGTGCGGTGGTATTAGCCAGTGTGCGGTGGTATTAGTCAGTGTGCGGTGGTATTAGTCAGTGTGCGGTGGTATTAGTCAGTGTGTGGTGGTATTAGTCAGTGTGTGGTGGTATTAGTCAGTATGTGTTGGTGGTGTTAAACTGAGCACAGTGACCGAGGGCAGAAGCAGTCTGTCTCTGTACACTGTGTAGTGGTGACAACCTGTAACTGCAGCTCAGCTACACAGTACAGAGACAGAAGCTTCTGACCCCATTTACTGTGCTATTATCTGTAATTCCAGTCATGGCCGTGATGATACAACATGTAGCCGCGCTGCACTCACAACATCGTCTCATAACCTATCACCGCACGGCGAGTGGGCCTGTGTGCTCGGAAATGCCAGGGCTGATTTTTAGTCCCAGTCCGGCCCTGATGGTGGGTTGTACCTGGTGAGTTTTTTACTGGTGAGGCTTCACATACAGTAAAGTACTGTATAAGACTGCTGGAGTGCATATACAGTGCAGTAGTAGTACCGTCAGTGCACCACCATCTCTCATACATTAGTGTGGGGGTGGGGGGGGACTCTATACAGTAATGGATAAATGAGGAGTTAGTGACTACTGTAATATAATTGCAGGTTTTGTTGAATATTTCTTGTGTATAATGTCCTGTACAGTATATAGTGCTGCTCTGAAATGTCCTGTACAGTACAGTGTTGCTCTGTACTGTACTGTAGTGATTAAACTGGGCACTTATCAATGTAATATATGGGTACTGTAGGTAATTATTAGTGGGTGCTGGAACCAATTAAACACAATTACATTATTTTTTATGGGAAGACATTGCTTGGTTCTCAAACTGCCTTCCGGAACCAATTAAGTTTGAGAACCGAGGTACCACTGTATAGGCAAACAAGGCAACATATAAATTAGTAACCCATAGTTACTAATATGGTATGTTCACATATTTCAGCATAATTGTTGTAGAAAAATATATATATATATATATAGTAGATACATGCCAATAGGGATGCTTCTTCAAGATATACATAGATTTCTGCAAGCACTATTCAGTTCAATAGGCAGTTGCAGAAATTTCCACAAATCTGTTACATGTGAATACATCCTAATGCCTTACTGCCTTTCCAGAGTAACAGGTGCAAAAAACAAGTAGCAAACAACTACACAGAATGTACAGTGACCATGTACTGTAAGTTGTAGTTTGTGTTTTTGGCTATGGTCCCACACAGTATTTTTGCTCAGTATTTTGCAACCAAAACCAAGAGTGGATTGAAAACACAAAAAGGCTATGTTCCCACACTGTTGTAATTGAGTGAATGACCATCAATTAATGGCAAATAATGGCCGTTATTTCTAAACCAAAATAAAAGTAATTATTTGTCATTAAATGGCAGCTATCCATTAAATTTCAACAGTGTGTGAACATAGCCTTTCTGTGTTTTCAATCCACTCCTGGTTTTGGTTGAAAAATACTGACCAAAATACTGAGCAAAAATACTGTGTGGGAACATAGCCTTTGTAAGTATTTCAGATTTTTCCAGTTAAACATTTAGTACTTCATTAAAAACTACCTAAACAACCACCTCATCAGCCTACAACCTACAATAACCCCACTACACTACCATATAATCAGCTTCTACCTTCACTTACTGTCTCCTTCCCATTACCTCTAAGCATTAGTGGACAGGGTCCTCTGTATCATTCTGTCACTTGTTTTTGTCTTCAATCCCCCTTTCCTATGTGCAGCATCTTGGAATTAATGGTGCTTTAAACAAAATAAGTAAAAGGTAACTCTGCAAGATGTGATACATGGCAGATCTTTCAGAGGCTGAGTGGGTGTGAGAAAAGTAAAAAAAGGAAATTGAGTAAAAATAAAATGTTTTCTTTTACTTACCAAAAGTGGCAGAGATGTTAACAAGGACAACAAGTAGCAGGGCAGGATGGAAGGCTGTCATGTCTGCCTTTAATAGAACACATGAACCTTGATCCACTTCTCTCTGGTGTTGAACAGGTAGTGATCTCAGAGAATGCTGAATATAAAGCCTCTTCCAGTCCCAAGTAGAGGGGTCTACATGTGAGAGGTGAAATAAGAACCCAAATAGACACAAAAAGGAACTGGAGACAACTCAAATTGTAAAACAACACTAACAGTTTATGTGTGTGACTTTTTTTTTTTTTTTTTTTTTTCATTTTTTAGTTACTTGCTATAGACAGCTTTTTTCCCCCCTTCTTTTGCTTCCCTGCCTTGTTTTGCATGCCATCCTTGTTTTCTTATTCCTATATGAGAGCTCCTAATTCACAGATGTGCCACTTACTGTTTTACATGCAAATGCCATCATAACTCTTTTTACTGGGATTTTACAACGTTTATCACAGACACCTGTGAAAGCATTCTTTTTTTATAACATTGTACTCATTTTGGTTTATTTATTTTTTTTTTTTCTGTTAATTGTTCTTTCCCTTTTTCTTCTGTAAACTGAATGTTTTTACATGCACAGGCTGCTCTGTTTGGCTTGGTCCATCAGAGAAGGTGTCTGGTGGCTCAATTTCTATCTCCCTTCCTTAGTCTTCAAGTTGATCACACACATTTCTGGTGAGTACCGCCATTTCTTTATCTCTTCACCTTCCTACACTGACAGACTCACTTTCTCTGTTCCATGCCACAATTAATTGTCTAAAATTTCCTAACACATTATGATAAGATATATAGCTGTCTGTGGATGGATACCTTGCTTAGGTGGTTTCCTTAATTGGAGACATTCCTTGGCTTGGTTGTTCCTTCCCGGAGGAAGGTCTGGCTAGTCCACTGACGTCGAGACACGTGATGGTGTCTCTGCAGTGTTCTTTTGCATATTTGATTTCCCAGGGGGCAATGTTCAAGAATACACTGACGTTGAGACACATGATGGTGTCTCTGCGGTGTTTTGGTTGATCTCCCTGAGGTCAACCAGCGTCCTTTTGCATTTCATGATGACAGTCATGATAATACAATTAATGGGTGTTGGTATGAAATACCATTTGTTATTTGGGCTCAAAATTATATCAGTAAACGAACAAAAAAAAATGTTGTGTGAACATAGCCCTATACTGTAATTCTAAACATTCCGCTTACCTTTGGCCAATGCCAGACTGGGTTGCCATGAGGAAATGAGTAACCCAGACTGGGTTGCCACCAGAGGAAATTATTCTCAGGGTGCATCCAATTCCTGTACAGATAGGGCGCCATGTATGAAACTTTGTAAATGCTGCCCTAAAAATAGGGATGGGGCTTTATTTAACCCCTTCAAGACCAAGGTCATTCATGCTAGGATGACAGGGCCAAACTAGTGCAATGTTCCTCCCCGCCTTCTAAGAGCCATAGGGCTTTTATTTTTCCACCTACAGAGCTGGTTGAGGGTGTCATATTTTGCGCCATGATCTCTACTTTTTATTAATATCATATTAGTGTAACAGAAAATTTTTGATCGCTTTTTATTATTTTTTTTTAAATAATTTTAAAAATTAGCAATCCTGGTACTTTTTTTTTTTTTTTTTTTACTACACTTTTTTTTTTACACTTTTTTTCACTTGAAAACATGCAATCATTAGATTGCATATACTGATCTATGCTATGCCATAGCATAACATAGATCAGTATTATCGGGGATCTATGAAAGCCTGAAAGCAGACCCTATGCACAGATCGCCAAACCGTCAGGATGGAGGTAAAAGGATTACCCCCGCCCATCGGTACATGCGATCAGGACCCCCACCGCATGGCTGCAGGGGTCCTAATCACTCAGTGACAGGAGTTTCTCCTGTCACTGAGTACCTATATCACAGCATTTAAGGGGTTAATGAGAGGCAACTGTGGGATCGCAGCTCCTTTCATTATCCTTGGCTCCCTGGACACTGATATGCGGGACGGCTCTCATTGCAGTGGTCCTGCATACATCTACAGCCCCTTCAGTCAGGAACGTGGATATATACGTTCCTGCGGCACTTGGTATGTGCATTAGGAATGTATATCTACATATTGCTGACGTGAAGAGGTCAAGGTCGGAGTCTTTGTAAATGTCCCTGAAAGTGTGCAACATGCATACTGTACCATATGAGCACTAAGGTGTCGGTCATCTTGTTCTCACTAAACTAAGGCTGAACTAAAAAAAAGAATGAAAAATACAGACTAAAATCCATGTGCTCCATTTTATTCAGGAGCTTTAGATCCATGTTTCCAGCCTTCTTTTGAACCATAAAACGTGTTATAAAAAGAAAAAAATCATATCATCCTCAATACACACAATTTCCTTATGTCACATGGCTGTTATTAGAGATGAGCGAACTGTTCGGACTTTTGGTACGAAAGCAGTTCGCTCTCTCGTCATGCCTGTGATCCCGGCTGCATAGCTGCGCTCCCGGGAATATGTGGTCAGGATATTCCAGGGAATCGATGTTGAAATCACTGAAATATCCTGGCTGCATATTCGCGGGAATCGCAACTATGCGGCCCGAATCACAGGCATGACGAGAGAGCGCCTATACCGCCGGACCAAAAGTCCGATGGTCCGCTCATCTCTAGCTGTTATATCAGCAGGTTCTTGTTGCTGTTGGTGGCTTGCAGAATACAGCCACCCAAAGGACTCTAATTAATAATTACAATGAAAACACCAGTTTTTTTGTCAGGTTTCTCTTTAATATCAAGATATAGAAACATTTACTCTTATATTTTGTAATGTTTTACAAAGGCTAGTTGAGTCCAGAGATAGTTGCTACCTGTTCTATATCTTCCATTGTAAGTTTAAGAAGATCATCTTCTGCAGTGGGAAAGTTTGAAGCTGGATGGGGAGTGTAGCTCTTAGACAAGTGCTTCCTCCAGCTCTTATTGTTCAGACCCTGATCAATCAAAACATTTGACAAGTTTCTAGGAAATAAAAACAAAAAAAACAATGGCCAAAAAACGGTTAGCCACGGCAGCCTGCGAACTGCACAGTGTGAACAAGTGTTAGTGGAGTGCTGGCTATTTCTTAAAGGGAATCTGTCAGCTCCTGGGCCCTACCTGAGATGCTGACAGTGTGTTGTAGCTGGCAGCCCCCAGTGAGCTTGGTGCCTTTTTGGTAATTTTCCATGCAGCGGATTATATACAATTTTATGTTTCCTACTGTACTAAAGAGTCAAAGAGTAGTTGTTCGTGCCACACTCTGTCATGCCTCCTCCTCCCTCTTCATGAATAATCAATGCTGGCTGGCCTCCTGCTCGCTCAGCTGTCAGAATGCAGATCAGTCCTCTGTAGGCAGTTTATGTCTGAAAGAAACACTCAGGTATAATTGAATCTCTGCTCTCAAATATGTTGGAGCTGTGGTCTAGGGGTAACTCAACTGTCTAGAGACCTGGCAGCAGTTTATTCTCTGGTTCAAATCCTCTGATGGCAATTAAATAGATGTCTTTTTTGTCTCATTATTGTTTCATTTGAAGGCTATGTTCACACGCAGTATTTTTGCTTTGTATTTTGGTCTGTATTTTGTAACCAAAACCAGGAGTGGATTGAGATCACAGAAAGGCTATGTTCTCACACTGTTGAAATTGAGCGGATGGCCATCATTTAATGGCAAATATTGGACGTTGTTTTAAAATAACAGAAATTATTTGCCATTAAATGGCAGCCATCCACTCAATTTCAACAGTGTGTGAACATAGCCTTTCTGTGTTTTTAATCCAATTCTGGTTTTGGTTGCAAAATACTGACCAAAATACTGAGCAAAAATACTGTGTGTGAACATAGCCTTAAAAATTATACAATAATGAGGAAAACATAAATAAATATATTTCATTCCCACCAGGGGATTTGAACTGTCTAGGTCTACTAGACAGGATAGTTACCCCTGGACCACAGCTTCAACTATAGCTGAGTGTTTCGTTTAGACTTAAACTTCCTACAGTGGACTGATCTGCAATCAAAGACACTGGCTGACAGCTGAGCGAGCAGGAGGCTGGGCAACACTGATTAGGGAGGAGGAAGGAATGGTGAGGTGTGCCAGAGTGTGGCACAAACAAGTCCTATTTGCATCTTCAGTACAGTAGGAGATATGAAATTGTGCATAATCCACTGCACGGAAAATTACCAAAACGCACCATGCTCACTAGGGGACTGCCAACTACAGCACACTTTAAGCACCTTAGATAGGGCCTGGGAGCTGACAGATTCCCTTTAAGTCTCTAGGAAATTTCAAAACTTTTTAAAGTGGCAGGGACACTAAAAAAAATTCAGGAAACTTTCATTGCACAAGTGAGTCATATATACTTTTTGCCGTACAGTGTGTAGAATATGAGATATTGCAGCAATCAGTCATGTAGTTGAGTGTATTTAGTATCTTTGCCTTTACAAAAATGTGCATTATTATTGATGTGGTCCTAAATAGAGATGAGCGAACCTTGAGCATGCTCGAGTTCATCCGAACCCGATCGTTCAGCATTTGATTAGGGATGGCTACTGAAGTTGGATAAAGCTCTAAGGTTGTTTGGAAAACATGGATACAGCCAATGACTATATCCATGTTTTCCACATAGCCTTAGGGCTTTATCCAACTTCAGCAGCCACCGCTAATCAAATGCCGAACGATCGGGTTCAGATGGATTCGAGCATGCTCAAGGTTCGCTCATCTCTAGAACATACCCATAGATATAATCTCTCTAGAACCCCCTTTATGAGCTGCTCAACAAGAAAAGATTCTACTTAGAGATGAGCGAACTTCGAGCATGTTCGAGTCCATCCGAACCCAATCATTCGGCATTTGATTAGCAGGGGCTGCTGAAGTTGGATAAAGTTAAAAGGTTGTCTGGAAAACATGGATACAGCCAATGACTATATCCATGTTTTCCACATAGCCTTAGGGCTTTATCCAACTTCAGAAGCCCCCGCTAATCAAATGTTGAGCGCTCGGGTTCGGATGAACTCGAGCATGCTCGAGGTTCGCTCATCTCTAGTCCTAAAGATAAAAAATATATTCATATGACTCCTGCAGTTTTTACAGACTTGAAATTCTTAATAATTTTATTATTTTATTTCCATTTCTCTAGCTATGTATACTGCTATTTTATTTTCAAGGCTGGCTACACATTAATGACAGGATGGCAGTGTGTGCCACCTACAGTAGGTAGTAGACTGGTCATTGGCAGTGACCTAGTGACATTTTAAACCTGCATTTCTTTATACATTTCCTTTTGGTTGTATATATTCCAAACTGCACAAGCCCAATGCCTTCTTTTTTATTAAAAACACACCATATAGAGCATAGTACAGAAATTTGCATTACATTTATTAACAGGTTGAAGTTTTGAAAGGTAGTTTATTCTAAAGCTCCTTTACATATTCTGTCCCAGGAAACTTTGGTAGGTTCAAGTCAAACTTCTTCTGTATATCATAAGGCAAAAATCTCCCAGCGATAAAGTGGTGCTTCCCGGAAAAATGAATGGCACACATCTTGGGGGCAGACAAAGAAATGAGTACTTCAGGATTAATGCCCTCAGAATTTCCAGCCTCTACATCCCATCCTGCCAGACATACAGATCAGCATTATTAATCAAATACTACAAATACAGCACAAATGTGTGCAAACATATATGGATGGACAGATGGATGGATGGATATTAAATATATAGTTTAATTTTGGAAGGATATATCCCCTTCAAAATAAACAATACAGTCTAGTGTCTTCTTGGGTTATAACTAGAGAGGAGCGCAACTTGATATAAAAAAAAGCAAGCAAATACATTTCGTTGAATGCAAATTTAAACAGAATAGAAATATAGCAAAGCAAAAAATAAGTTGCAACAAAAATAAGTATAGATTCTATGAAGAACTATATTGATTTAATCACTGCAAAGATTGCTTTCCTTTCTTGCCAATTCCTTTATGTAGCAGTAATGTGGTACACTGTTACTATATCATTCTTTATGGTATGTAGCATGTGTTTCTCTGCTCAGTACAATATAGTTAGGTAGAAAAGGAATTCACAATCCTCTTTTGCCCTTAGATTCTTTGGATCCATCTTCTGAATTCACCCTTTCTTCCTGCTCTTGAATGGATTTCCAGATGCAGCCTGGCAAGCGTTTGTTTTCTCATGACATCATGTCTACTGCCTCTCTTCTCATAGCTCATTACTCCAGAGAGTGCCATCAAAACCAGAAGGACGGACCCCATAATACTGACCTGTGCTCTCCTAAATCAGTAAACTTGTAAACATCAACTTTTTTCCTAGTTAGGTCATTTAACAAACCATTAAGTTTAGGTAGCTATAGAGGAAAACATGTTGGGCCTTGCACACTTGGGCCATTGAGCTCTTTTTACATGGTTAACAATATTTTAATCTAAGTAGAATATCTCAACTTCATTTTAAACTGTGAAAAGCTAAATTGGGAAATGTTTTCTTTCGCTGGTAGAATAAACTCTCCGTCTATGGCTAGTTGCCACTGCCTCAATAGCTTGTATGAAGCTGAGTCTATATAAAAAGATCACTATTTATCACAAGCAAAGTTCTTTAGTCAAGCACACGTAAAATGAAACAAAGAGCAGGGGTGTGACCGAGCAAGCAGCCAGGAAAGACGTGCTTTACCATCTCTCTTATCCTCACAATCCCATTCTTCCCACACTTTCCATCCTTCACCATCTCAAACCTCCTTAATCTTCTGCTCTGTACCCCGTCAAATGACAGTGAGAAGCCGGAGAGACTCCCCAAACCGGACTACTGCTGCAGCCTACAATACCTCTGGATTATGGTCTCTGGAGAGTGGTGGTGAAAGGGCCTTTCCAATTTGTGTGTTTGACAGGATTATCCATCTAAACTCTCTAGAAGCAGCCCTGGGAAGCTTCAAGAATGAATTGACGGGTAGCAGGTTAGCAGTGCATTATACTCATGGACTATATTCCTTTCTTCAGCAGGAACTCCTCCACCTGAAGGTAGCTGCTGTACTCCTCATCATTAGAACATACTTGCCATCTTACACTACTGCCCCCTAAACTGATGAAATACCATGTGAGTACCCAAGCAGGACCTGCCCTGTAATACTGACCAGTACCGTAACTGCCACAGAGGCAGACCACACCACTGCTTTTGGGGCCAGCGCATCAGGAGGCCCAGTAACTGGCTTCTCCAATAGACGGGGCCCCCGAGCCTGCATCATTTGCCTCCCCCCGATGCTGCAAATCTCTGCAAATGCTCCTGACGAGTGTGTTGTGTCTCCAGCCACAAGAGGCCTCTCTCCCTCAATGCTTTGGCCACCAGAGTACTGAGGGACGGAGGACTGAACAGCGAGAGAAGATGCGAGAGTCAAGTGATTATGAGTCACTCACAGAAGATGTCCCCTGTGAGTCACTGGATAAAAATGCACTGTATGAGGTGATATTGGTCTTTCTACTGTGGATTTTATTCAACAGTGGTGGAATTAGTTGGTATGTGGTGGTATCAGTAATTATGTTGTGGTAATATTTGTCTCTCTGTTGGCATTATTGGTCTTAATAAACTGGATTTGATCAGTAACAGTAGTGGTCATTGTATGACAGTAATATCTGCCCCATGTATACTGGTATTATTGGTCTCTTTATGCAGGATTTGGTCAGTAAAAGTATGGTACTAATAATTATGGTCTCAATAGTTGATCTTTATTTACTGGTATTATTTGGTAGCTGAATGACTAATGTTTTCAATGTTATTATGCATGGAAAATTGTCTTATCTTTGTTGAGAAGGGTCCTTTTAAAGGGAATATGTTATCAGAAAATTACTTTTTGTTTAAATAATGTTTTATGTTAAATATATTAAGAATTTTTATGACATTTTATGACATTTCCATTTTTCCATCTATATTATAAAATAATCCTAAAATCTTCCCGTTTTCAGTCTCACCACTGGGGCTAAAACTAAGCTGAGACTTCCTGTTGTGTAAATGGTTATAGGAGGAGGTAGCTGTAAAGTTATCTGTACAGCATTGCAACAGCATGTGACACCAGTAGATAGAGGAAACAATAGCAGCTCCCTGTGCAATGGCCTCTTCAAAGGTCATAGAGTGCGCTCAGCAATGTTTCACATTTATCTTAAGGGGACAGAGTTTGTCTATTGTTGTCTATGGCCATGAGGCTTGCTGTCAAGCATATTACTAAATAATGTTAAAAGGAGCTTAGGCAAAATGGCAGCCCTGAGTGGCAGGCATGATTCTGATTAGAATAAAAGAACAACTTGTTTGATGTAAGACCCACCGAGGCTCTGAGATACTCACAACCAACGTCTAAAAGAAAAACTGTTTTTCTTGTCTATAGCAACCAATCAGAGCGCAGCTTGGACAAGTGAGGCCCATTTACATCAACTTGTAATCTAAATCTATTTTATTTTATTTTAAATCTAATCTAAACGTAACACTACATTAGCGGAGAAGAAAGATGCGGGGGCACTCACCGTTTAGATGCGTAGACTTTATTTCATGTGTGCTTTAAAATACAGCAGGTAACATCTGAAGCGGGTGCAGACGCCAAACACTATACACACGAGCTCGTGTGTATAGTGTTTGGTGTCTGCACCCGCTTCAGATGTTACCTGCTGTATTTTAAAGCACACATGAAATAAAGTCTACGCATCTAAACGGTGAGTGCCCCCGCATCTTTCTTCTCCGCTAATGTAGATTTGTTAAAGTACCGTTTATTTTCAAAAGGGGAGCACCCCGTGGGCGAGACATCTCATCCAAAGCTTCAAGACGTGTTAGCCTGATAATCCACCTGTGCCCAGTGAGTAGTGCCGGTACTATATGCCTATAAGAAGGTTTTTAATCTAAACGTAAATCGTAAAGCGATCGCTGACCGACAGTGTGGAGATAGTGTAGGGACCCATGTGAACCAGGAGACCGGCATGTGGTACATGGGGCAATATGGTTTGATCAAATTATATACCAACATCCTGGCATTGGTTTTTAAATGTAGCCCAGTGGCATTAGTGTCAGCCATAGGTGTGATGTGATGAGCTTCATTCTCTCCATGTCGTAAATCTGAATATTATAACTTTTTACAATGATATCTTGTATTAAAAATGTTCTTTTCACATCGTACAGTGTTTTGATATGGATGGTAAAATAAAATTTCAGCATCTCACCTGAAGGAATGTCCAGACTAATAATTGGGATCTTTATCTGTTTAATTGTTGCCAAAATTGTTACCCATGGTTCTTTCAATTCCCCAGTGTCTTCTTCAATGCCCAGGACTGCATCCACCACCAAATTGTATGCATCATTGATTAGCTGCACCTGAAAAATAAAATATAAGAAGCAACTGCCCATACTTACAATGATACTCTTTATTTTAAGCGTTTTTGTTAAGCAGTTCGACAGCTGTCTTTGTGGACGGCCATGATTTTAAGGTCCGTAGTTTCAAAATAACGTCTGTTATTTGATCTCAAAATGATGGCCATCAATAAAGACAGCCACCTAACGGCTTTTAAAAGATGTGTGAACCTAGCCTAAAGTAATTGTATGTGAAATATTATATTATATTATTGTTATTATTATTATTATTATTTTCATCTCATTCTTACTTCTGTTGGAAGGTAAGACAGGAAAGGAATGTCCATCTTCTCACACTGAATTGTCAAGTCCTTGTAGACACTATCAACAGATCTCTTAGGATAGAATATTGTTGGTTCATAGTCCTAGAAAAGAAAATCTCAAGATTTTATTACAAGTAAAAAGACAGCAGTTACCATCCCTGCTGGTGTCCAACTACATAATATAATTATTCAATTAAGAGGCAAAAATAGATGTTCTATGTTAATGAAGAGCCATGTTATATGCCTGAAACCCTGCGGACATGTAAAGCAGTTTAATTAGATTTAGACATTTGTCCTATGGAATGAATAAGCAATGAACAGCAAATACTTTAATTATTTAAAAATAAAACGAAGAGAAAAAAAAAAAAACTGTTTTGTGCAGTACGGAATGTTGCTACCCAATATAGACAGAATTATTCCCACTGCTGAAAAACATTGATAAGTGTAGCTATTAAAGAAATTTGAAACTCTATAACAAAAACTGAAGGTGGAAGACTGTATAGATTTCCTGGCATCATGCTAAAAAGGACATTTAGAAGGGTCATTCTGAACTGCACTCAGACCTCAATGCTCCTCCTTGATGCCCTCCCAAATTACAGTTTAATCAGTCAATCATTTTATTCTTTATAGGCATTCTATACATTGTATGGTTTAGAAACCAATTTTCAAATAAAGGGGAGATATATATTGTTGACTTTTTATCAATGCAGCCAGAGCAGGTAGTAGCTACATTGGGTAAAGGGAACATCAGACAGGGTCGGTACAATCAGGCAGGCAGGCAGGAGATGGCCTAGGGCGCCATCTGGTGGTGAATTACAGTTGGCGCTATTCTATCCACCACATAGGGGCCTCCACAAGCCTGAACCCGGTAGCCGGGTTTGTGGTAGAAAAGCAAACAGTATAGGATGCACAACATCACTTACACTGTGTGTATCGTCCACTGTCTGCTGCTGTCCCTGAGGTTGCCCTGGCTGTCGGGTCCGGGGGATGGGGTAGGAGAGGACACACAGCACAAGCCTGTACAGCGTCATCAACAGAAAGGCCCCCTGCAGAGCTGTCTCCACTGCCTGACTATGGCTGTCCTTATCTGAGGTCCTGACCCTGCACAGCCAGGATGTCTGCCAGTGAGACCAGTATCAAGGAGGTTAGTGTATAACTGAGCATGTGTGTGCATGTTTGTGTGAGTGAGTGAGTGAGTGAGGGTGCATGTATCTATGTATGTATGAGTGTGTATGTATGTATGTATGTGTGTATGTGTGAGTGAGTGAGGGTGCATGTATCTATGTATGTATGAATGTATGTATGTATGTGTGTATGTATGAGTGAGTGAGGGTGCATGTATGTATGTGTGAGTGTGTGTGTGTGTGTGTATGTATGTGTGTGTGAACAAGTGAGGGTGCATGTATGTATGTATGTATGTGTGTATGTATGAGTGAGTGAGTGAGGGTGCATGTATGAGTGAGTGTGCATGTATCTATGTATGTGTGAGTGAGAGAGTGAGGGTGCATGTATGTATGATTGAGTGAGGGTGCATGTATTTATGTATGAGTGAGTGAGGGTGCATGTATGTAAGTATGTGTGAATGAGTGTGCATGTATGTATGATTGAGTGAGGGTGCATGTATGTGTGTATAAGTAAGTGAGGGTGTATGTGAGTGTATGTATGTACGTATGAGTGAGGGTGCATGTATGTATGCATGGGCACAATTTGCCTTCTTTGCCTAGCGCACCAGAACTCCTTGTCCCGACCCTGATATCGGATTGGTTATGCTGTTCTAACTGAGGGTCCCATAATACAGCAACAGAAACAATCTTTTCACCTGTCTGTAACTTATGCTAAATGTAGGATACAAACACTTATGCTTAAAAGTGCACAGCACATTGTTAGCATTGCTGCTCTCACCCATTTGTTGATAATTGACAGATTTCTCCCTATGTATAATTTACAAGTAGAGGTAAACAAACATGATTGTTTGAACTGACTATTCACTCGAATATCCCAGTACCTGAAAGTACTTGAACAAGTACCGCATGCTCAAATAAAATTAATAGTCTCCTCCCTGCATGTTTGGCGGCTTTAAAGGAGAAGTCAAGTGATGGGGTAAAAAGTAATTATGGACAGGCTATGGTGGGATAATAAAAAAGACACTATGCTTACCACTTTCAGTGCCTACACTGCACGGCATCACAGAGCTCCTGGACCCCGCTGGCTGTCATCTTCTTCCCAGTTCTGGGCATGTCACGACCTGGGTTCCACATCACAGATGGGTAGAATTTAGCCCGCTCAGCCAATCAGTGACTGCAGCGTTGTCCCACCCCAGTCACTGACTGGCTGAGCGGGACATCCGTCAGCCAGGTCATAACGTAGCCAGTGGGAATCTCAGAAGGCAGCCGGCGGGGTCCAGTAGTGGGACACGGCTCTGTGCAGGCACCGGGACAGATGACTATAACTTTTTTAATTCCCCCCCCCCACACTCCCTGACTGTAATGATTTTTTACTTCTTGGCTGGACTTCTCCTTTAATCAGCCAATAAACATGCGGTCTCCAGATGCTAAAATCGCGTGTGGTCTGTTAGCTTACAGTGGACAGAGAAGGTAAAGGGCATAAATTGGCTAGTAGTCCATACAATTCCATTTAATATACCAGTATTGTATATGGCAAACAGCTCACTGGTCTCAGGGACACCAGCCAAAAAGACACGGCTGGTATTTCCCTGGTCATATTATCAGACCCGAAATTGAGTTGTATATTGACTGAAGGGGCCACTTAATATGGTGGTTTTGGTGGTCTCCATACAAGAGCCATTCCTTTGCTAGGTCCTTCCCTTAAGGGATATCTGGCTTGTGCCATGTTTTGAGACTCGTAACTGAGGCTCTCCGGACCTTTTTGCACATTGATGTTTTGCAGGGGGCAATGCACATAGGATTTCACTGTATTGAGCACTTTAACCAGCCATAACAATCTAAGCAGTGTCATAGTGTGACAGTCTAGTGGCGGCGACTAAGTATACGACATGTAATCTGTGTTAATACAACACAATACCAAAACATGGGAAAAACGAATGTAAAAAGACGAAGATGTGGGCATATTGATGAGGGTGCAGGCACAAATCATGGGCGTGTTGAAAGAGAGCCTGCTGCTGAGGCACAACAACACCATGGCTTATGCTCCTGGTTAGCAGGGGAATGCAGTGCACCACTACTTAGTGCAGAGAAGCGCAAGCAGGTGTTGATGTGGCAGGCCATAGCAAGTGGTCCTGCAAGTGTTGCCTGGAGCACCGCTCACGGAGGAGGAGGCTTTCTGCAGTGTGGCATTTCTTTGATGAAAGTGCTGAAGACAAACTATTTTGTAAATTGTGCCGTTCGAAGATAATCAGTGGAGCCACCATCATCAGGCTGACACCACCAGCACGCACCGTCACATGTCAGCAAAGCACAGAAGTAGCCGGAATGTAGGCCATTCTCCTCAATGAGCACTTTTCTCCCGCCTTGCACCCACAATTTTTGAGAGGGTCACAAGAAGCTCTCACCCCCACAATTTTTGAGAGGGTCACAACAGACTCTTATCCACAATTGTTAACAAGGTCACAACAGGCTCCTACCCACAATTCTAATGAGGGTTACAACAGGCTCTTACCCACACTTATAAGGTGGGTCACAACATGCTCTTTTCTACAATTTTTACAGGGTCACCACTAGGCTCTCTTCCCCAATTATGAAAAAGGTCGCCACCAGGCTCTTGTACAAAATTTTTACAGTATGTGCATGAGGCCCTCCTTTATGTGTAATGAAGGGTGTATGGGATTCCTTTTTTTCTTTCAATTTTTGACAGCCCTTGCACTTGATAGTTACCAGTGGGTGTAGTTTGAGTTCCCCCTTGTCTATGGCATATACAGTTGTCAGAGCTGACGGTTGTGAGAGGGAACTAAGGTGAGAGATGGGACAGCTTTTCCTTTCCTTTTTGGGTCATATACAAGTAAATGTCCAGGAAAGAGTGCTTCCTCCCTTTTTCCCACTTTAAATTGGACTTTATCTTGGGTGTTGGTGCACAATAGTGTCAGTATGTAAAAGGGGCATAATTCAGGGGCCTGGGAGTCTTCAGTGTGTCCATGCATGCTCCCCCTTTTGTGCCAGGTCCATTTCCATGGTGTTGACATCACTTTCTGTGGTTTTCAAGTGCACTAGACACCCTCCTCTCTGCCTTGAGTCTTGAGTCTTTCATTAACTTTAATTGGGTTCGTTACTAGGATCAAGCACTTCAGCTCCAGAAAATACTTGACTCGCGTAACGAGTTTTGGAGCATTTTAGTATTCGCTCAGCTCTGTTTACAAGCAATAACTAACATCTAGTACACAGGTGTCAAACAGTGGCCCTCCAGCTGTTGCAAAACTACAATTCCCATCATGCCTGGGCACCTAAACCTTTGGCTGTAGCTGTCCAGGCTTGAGCTGTCCAATGGGAATTGTAGTTTTGCAACAGCTGGAGGCCCTTGAGTTTCACATCCCTGATCTAGTAAATGCTGTAATATACTGTATGGCTCCAAGTTTTGAGCTAATAATGAAGCGGGTATGGTAAAATTTTGTACAATACATTAGAGATTTTGACTCATTTGGTCAAGTACAACTGTATTTTATCAGTTTTCTCAGTTTGTGCCTTTAAAAAACTATTTACTCCCCACAAATAATTATGGTATTGGTACAATAAATTAAAATGGAGTGGATTATAAATGACTAAATAAATATTGTTAAAGCGGTTTTTATTGTTTAAAGCTAAGAAGAATTTACAGATAGAACAATTAAATCATTTTCAATCCTAAACAGAACCCAAATAATTATAAAGTGATTGACAATAATTTACTACTAAAATTGTAAAGCAAAATGGTCAAACTTACAAAGGTTCTAAAATTAGAGATGAGCAAACTTTTAAAAGTTTGGTTCAGCAGGTTCGACAAACTTTGAAGCTAATTTTGGCTTTGTCCGAAAAACAGATAAACGATTGCATGCATTTAGCTGTTTAAGTGTGGTTTAGCAAGTTTGCTCATCACTAGAGATGAGCGAACCTGGAGCATGCTCCAGTCCATCCGAACCGGAACTTTCGCATTTGATTAGCGGTGGCTGCTGAAGTTGGATAAAGCCCTAAGGCTATGTGGAAAACATGGATATAGTCATTGGCTGTATCCATGTTTTCCAGACAACCTTAGAGCTTTATCCAAGTTCAGCAGCCCCCGCTTATCAAATGCCGAAAGTTCGGGTTCGGATGGACTCGAAGAACCCGGTTCGCTTATCTCTACTCATCACTACTTACAGTACTTGTCCACGCTGCCCTGGTGTTCCCCACTGATCACAACCACTTCAACTTTCCGACTTAGACGACAGTGACAGAGTGCTCAGCCAATCACTGGTCACATTGCTATCCTGTCTCCGTCAGTCAGTAATTGGCTGAGCGGGCTGTCACTCAGAAGATGGCTGAGCAGGCTGTCATTCTCTGCTCAGTAAGAAAGTAGAGGCGGCTGCAACCAGTGGGGGACACCAGAGACCCGTAGATGGACACTGGGGTAAACATAGGTCCTTTTTTTCTTTTCTATTCGTATAAGGCTATGTTCACATTACGTAAGAGACCAGCTGTTCCATGACCCCGCCAGGTCACGGAACGGCCGGTCTCTGCAAAGATCATCCCAACCGGTACTGCAGTACCGACCGGATGATCTTTCCGGCCGCAATGTTCTGATGCGGGCACATCAGCGCGCGCCTGCAACAGAACACTCATAGCACACAATGAAGCCAGAGCCACTCGTTTCATTGTGTGAACTGACAGGTCTTTCTGCCGCTGCAATTCACTAAATTGCGGCCGCAGAAAACTGACATGTAAGTTCTTTGCAGTGCCGCATGGGCCGCAGTATCAAGTGTAAAGTATTGTATCATAGCAAAGCTATATAATTTGCTACCTGCTTCCAGTAACTTAAGAGTAAACAAAACTTTATTTATGCTAAAGAGACTCTGTCACCCCACCACACATATAGTAATAATGCCTCTATTGTACCCTCCATATAGTAATAATGTCCCTATTGTGCCCTCCATAGTAATAGTGTCCCCCATACATTGCCCCAACACACACACAAAAAAACAACAACATTATACTCACCTAATCCTGCAGACAGGGAGCCGGCCTTCCTCTCTTCTCGTTCTCTTTTCTTCTCTCCTGCCTGTCAGCTGCCGGGGGGATGCCCCAGCAGGTGCAATGATGTCATCACTGCGCCTGCTGGGGGATCCCTTTGCTGAAGAGAGCTATGTGAGGTGAGATCCGGAAGGGAGGAAAAGGTGGAGGAGAGGGCAGTAGAGGGGGGACGGGTGCTTCGGGCGGCCTAGGGAGATCAGAGGGGTATAGAGGGAAGGAGGGTGGTCCTGGCTGGTGCTGACATCAAGTCCAGGGTCCATTCTACTGCCGGTTGGGGGGGGGGGGGGTTTGCGGCGAGCCTACAAGTGCCCCTGCAAAACACATAACTGCAACAAAATTATCAGATTCATGGGACAATTTCTTAAACTCCAAAAAACATCTTGCATGGATTGTAAAAAGCAGAGATTTTGGTTCCCGGCTGGACTATAACATGTAGGGACTGTAAGGCTGATTTCACACGATCCAAACAGAACACAGACATGGAATGCCTGTGGGGGAACTGTATGAATATGTGCCGCGCTGTAATGAAGCAGCCACGTGGTTGGGTATTTGATAATTTAAAGTGAAGTGATATTTTGTACACTATACTGTATCAGATATAAGGGTTTTATTTTGCCAAGCCACAGACAAGCTAACTAATTTTCAAACATTTCCTTACATGCATTTAATCTACCAGACAATTTACTTATATATGTGTTATTTACATAATAGTGACATATACTACACTTTAGATTTCCAATCTATTATAGCTGGAATTAAAATCAAACACAATAGCATTACCAGAGCACTGACGAGATAGATAGGAATGTTATGTCTGCCAGTCAGTGTGTCTGTTTCTTCAGTTATTTTTCAACACAGAAAAATTAAAATAACTTAATGGTCATGTTCACACACTGTTTTTTTTTTCAATAAATAATGTCTGTTGCAGATTACAACACCAGCTGCTATTTATTGACAGTGTAGGTGAACATTATTTTCTATGGAACACCGGCCGCAGTGTATACACACTGTATACCCTACAGCCGGGATTCCGTGTAGCCTCACAGAAAACCCACATGTCTATTTTGTGCGTCTGCTATTCAGTGAACAGAGGCCGCACAAAATAGCGCGTGCACACAATGTAAAGTACAACTCACGGTCGTACTTTACATTGTGTTCTATGGTTAATTGGAGCCCGGGCACACCCGAAAGTGCCAGCATTCCAATTAACATGAAATGGTGTTCACCCAGTCAGTACTGCAGTACTGGGCAGGTAAACATCACAGACAGTGGTCGTTCTGTGACACGGCCATGTCACAGATCGGCCACTGTTTTTACAGTGTCTGAACGTGGCCTAAAGGAAGGAGTTGTTATAATAAAAAGTACTGCACAAAATGTTGACAATAGAAGCACACAGCTAAAAATACAGATGTTTGGTATGTCTTTTTCTTTTTTGCATGTCATATCCCTGTTTTAAAAACATTAAAACAAAGTTACTGATTTTTATGGCAGAATTAGATAAAAGGTCAGTGTATTTCACAAAGGTAAAAAATTACTTTGTATAGAGTTAAACTATTCAAATATAGTATATTTTCATAAAGGTTGAAGTGTGTTAAAAATGGATTGGAAATATAAAGGAAGGACTTTAACCTGTTAATGAGGCAGGACGAGTATACAGAGAGGGCTCACAATGCGGTCACGGTTGCTATGTGCAGCTGGGTAGCGCGTGTATTAGTGGGTGCGGACGATCGCTGCTCCCGGCTAATTAACTATTTAAAATGCAGCGGTCAAAGTTGACAGCTATATTTAAATAGTGTTTGTCCCCCATCACTCGTGTTTAGTGGCGGGGATCTCCCCTTCCCCCCGGGCGCGCACTGCGGTCACGTAGGGGAGATCCTTTGTACTGTGCCGGCCAGTGCTCAGGGTTGGACTGACGCTGATCCCGACTCGGCAATTGATGCATCTGCAGACCACACTAATACAGCACTGGATGGATATAGGGATGGGAATTGAGCAATTTTAAACACATTGGGGGACATTTATCAAGGGTTTTGTTCCTAATTTTTGGTGAATAATTGCATTTTTCACCCATTTTTTGGTCTAAGCTAAAATTATTATGTTAATTTGTTTTCCCTAAGACCCATTGGCATCACAACATATGGGGTAAATTCGCCCCTGCGAGCCCCTGGGACGAAGGAATATTTAATGAAAAAATAACAATTAAATTTTAATCCCCTCCTCCATGAGGTATAAATAGGCTCCACCTCCCCCTAGACCTCAGTCTAATTATAAAGAAACATAAAACACAGGGAGGGAGTCTTGTGATGCCAATGGGTCTTAGGGAAAACAAATTAACATAATAATTTTAGCTTCCCTTACGTCCCATTGGCATCACAACATATGGGGAATTAGCAAGCATTATCCCCAGTGGGCGGGTTATTTATTACGTCCGCATTAAGAACAGATCTTGCAAAGGTTGTTCTTGACAAGAAAGAAGTATCCAGCCTGAAATATCTCACAAAGGTAGTCAAAGACGACCAGGTAGCTGCCTGGCATATGTCCTCAAGTGGCACAGCGGCACGCTCTGCCCAAGTGGAGGCCACAGCTCTAGTAGAGTGAGCCCTGGTAAATTCTGGTGGATCCAGATCAGCAGAGGAGTAACATAAGGCAATGGAGTCACAGATCCATCTGTATATTGAAGGTTTTGAAGCCTTTCTCCCCTTGTTCTTTCCTGCGAAAGGGATAAAGAAATTCTCGTCTTTACGAAAATCACCTACTCTATGTAGATAGATCTTGATAGCTCTGGATACGTCCAATAAAGAAAGATCCAAGTCTTCTTTAGATGATCCAGTAGGAGAAATACAGGCAATACTATTGGCTGGTTGATGTTGGCAAATGAAGCCACCATAGGCAGGAATCCTGGAAGGAACCTAAGGATAACTTTGTCTTGAGAAAAAAAATCACGTATAGAGGTGCGGAGCCAAGGGCTTGAAGTTCTCCAACTCTCTTAGCAGAGGTAATGGCTAGTAAAAGAGAAACTTTCAATGTTAACTTGAAGTCTACTTCCTCCCAAGGCTTAAAGGGAGGAAGACACAGGCGTCTCAACACAAAGGATAAGTCCCATGGGTCTACCTGCTTTACCAGGTTAGGCATAGTCTAGCCTTAACAAAATTCTTTACCTCCAAGATCTGAAAGAAACGTGAGTTTAGGTGTGCAGAGAGGGCTGCTATCTGCACCTTGATGGAACTAGGTTTTAATCCTTTATAGAAGCCTTCCTTTAAAAACTCCAATGACTGTGGAGTAGAAGGTTTAAGTCCATCAATACTCCTGCTTGCACACCAATCTTGAAAATCTTCCAAATACGTGCATAAGATTTATTTGTAGTGCTACTACGAGCGTGAGAAAGAGTATACTATACCTTCTCAGAAAAACTAGAGTCTAATATGGTCCTCTCAGTCTCCAAGCTGTCAAGCTGAGGCTGGAAAGATTCCTGCACAGATGTTGACCCTGGAATATTAGATCCGGATGCAGAGGTAATCTCCAAAATTCCCCTCTGCTCATATTCATGGGCAGGGTGAACCATGACCCCTTCGGCCAGAAGGGAGTTATTATTACTGACGACTGATCTAGATTGATCTTCGTCAAACTCTGGGAATCATGGCTATGGGAGGAAAGATATACGCCAGCTGGTATGTCCATGGTATTGTCATTGAGTCCACTACCGTGGGATTGTCTGCCCTGTAAAGGGAACAGAAATTCCTCAAGTTGGCATTGCTTGCTGATGCCATGAGGTCTCTCTGAGGAAGCCCCCACCTCTGGGTTAACTGAATGAACACTCTCCTTGAGAGAGACCATTCCCCCGGTAATGTCAGGCCTCGACTCAATCTGCCAATATATTGTCGACACCCCTGATATGAATCGCAGAGAGTCTGGTTATTCTGGTTTCTGCCCAACAGAAAAATCTTCTCTACTTCCCTGAGGAGAGAAGGGGATCTGGTACCTCCCTGTTTAGGTACGCCACACAGGTCCTGTCGTTCATCCGGATTCTGACTGCTCTCTGTAAAATAGGAGGAGAAAAATGAAGAAGAGCTAGGTAAATCGCTCTGAGCTCCCTCACGTTGGAGGGCAGAGCGGATTCCTGTTGACTCCAAGATCCTGCAGTCGTGATGACTGTCAGATGAGCTCCCCAACCTGTTCCTGAAGCATCTGTCGTGATGGTTATCCAGTGTGGTTCTGAAAATAAAACTCCATGTTTAACTTGTCTCCACCACATTAGAGAATGTCTTGTTTGAGTCGATAGAACATCATCGCATCCAAGTCCTTCAGTCCTCGGTTCCATAGTGTTAGTGCTTCTCTCTGAAGAAATCTCATGTGCCATAACGCCCATGGCACCGCGTCCGCAGCTGAGGCAAGGAGCCCTAGAAAGCGCATTTATGTTCTTATGGATACCTGACGAGGAGGAATTAGGAATTAAGTCTGATTTCTCTATGTTGATAAGCCAACCTAATTGTTGAAGTATGTCCTGGACATAGTTCAACTGAACTCTCAGAAGATCCTGAGTCTGAGTCATAATCAACCAATCGTCCAGGTAAGGGATAACTTTATCCCCTGTAAACGGAAGCGAACCATCATGTTGACACTACCTTTGTGAAAACAAAGGGTGCGGAGGTATTCCGGATGGAAGGACTTTGAATTGTAAGTGTCTTACCTTCCCCTGGATTTGGATGGCGAAGGCTCTCCTGTGAGCCTTCAGAATCGGTACATGAAGATATGCATCCGGTAGATCTATGGTGACCATAAAATCTCCCTCCTGGAGGATAGATTTTACCGATCTTATGTTCTCCATGTGGAACGTCTTCTTTACGATGCACCTGTTGAGATATCGCAAATCTATAATAAGCCTCCAATTTCCGGATGGCTTCAGCACTAGTAACACTGGGGAGTAAACTCCCTGACCGATCTCAGATAGAGGAACATCCTCTAGAGCCTCAATGGAAAGGAGGTAAAGAATTTCTGTCTCTAGGACTAAGTGTCTTTCTGGCTTAAGATTTCTTGACAGAAGAAATCTTGGAGGAGGAAGAGATGATAAATGAAGGACATAACCATTTTGAATAATATTTAACACCCAGTGATCTTTTCTTAATTCTTCCCAGGCAGGGAGAAACAAACTCAGAAGTGTTCCCACTGGACAGCTTCTGCGTCAGAAGTCTGGTTTCTTGTTGGTGTCCTTATTCTGCTGCTTCCCGGAACCTCTTCTGGAATAGTTTCTTCCTCGACCTCTGTACTGGTATCTCCCTTTGCCTCACTGAGGAGATTTTGCTCTGCGAAAGGAATCACCGCTCTTATAGGACAATGGTAGGGACTTCCCCTCCTTGTCAGACAATTCCTCCATTAATTTATCCAGCTCAGAGCCAAACAGCCTACCTGGCTGGAACTCCATATTACAGAGCTGAATTTTGGAGTTAGCATCTCCAACCCAGGGTTTTAACCATAGCGCCCTTCGGCAGCGGTTGAGAGCGTACTAGTTTTTTTACGCTAACCTGGTTCCCTGAGATGCATCATCGCAGAGGAAGTCAATGGCCATAATGACCTTTTTTAAGGAGCGAAGGACCTTGTCCCTGCTAGCTCTACCTTCTAAATTTTCCTGGACCTTGGTCAGCCATCTTCTTAGGCTTCTAGAAACCTCAAAGAAGAAATGGAGACTGCCCCTTGGGCTGCCGCTGCCGTATATGATCTCTTGAGGGCTACCTCCACCCTTCTATCCATCGGATCCTTAAGATTGGATCCGTCCTCCGCAGGCAGCACAGTACATTTTGACAGTTTGGCTATGGCCGGGTCCACCTTTGGAGGCTCATTCCAGTCCTTACATTGTTCTTCCTTGAGAACATATAAGGTCTTAAACCTCTTGCTCAAACCCGGAGCCTTTTCCGGTTTCTTCCATTCCGCCTGTAACATAGACAATGAAGTCTTACCCACAGAAAAAGCCCTAGGCTTTTTTGAGGAGGACCAATCCTATCCTCTTCTATTTCCTCAGGGTGTATTTCAGCTTGCACAGCTTAGCAGAGCTTGTGAATTCTATCAGCTGTGAAATACCCCCTGAATAATTCTTTCTCATCTTCAGAAGTAGAAGAGGTTTCAGAAGAAGATGATGAGTTAACTTCATCAATCACAGTAAAACTGAAAATGACCATAATCCTACAGCCATAAAGTAATATACTCAAAGGCTGGGAGTAGAGAGAGAAATAAATTTGTTCTGAAACTTAGGACACGGGCGGCGAATCTCATTAGCCGCTAAAGTCTTTTGCACATAGTCCTTGACCCATACAACTACATCCTGAACATCAGGCTCCTCATAGGTTTAGGTCTGCATGAAGGACAGCGTACTTAGGCATTATAAATATTTTTTATATCTGGAAAAAATGATCCTCCTACGGTATCCATAGCCGTCAGGTAGTGGAGTCTCACACTCGGCACATGAAGTGCTTCCTTAGAAGGTCTTTTGCCAGCAGCAGGACTGGTCTCCATTTCAGACATCTGCAAATAATCAATGTATTACAATACATATAAACCACTAGCCTGGCTAGAGTGATATCGGAAAGAGACACTAGGTGGCAGCAACACTTACTTTTAAGTATATAGAAGAGAGATCACAGCACTTTGCACTCAGATGTTTTCTATTAGATCCAAATGAGCCACAGAAAATCCTTCCAGAGGAAGACAGCCAGACCTAGAGGTAGCAACAGCTTACCTTCTGCCTTGAACACACAGCTAATCCGGCATGCAGAGAGGGCGCGCCGCTGCCGGCCCCCGGAAGTGACATGACGCTGATGCCGCAGTGCTGAGACGCACGCAGCGCCGATGCGTTCCACAGTCGAACGCGACTGGAAGAAAAGCCAGCCGCTCGGGTGACACGCAGAGTGCGTTCCAAGACGCTTTAGGTAAGAAAAATTTAAAAGCTAAGACCTGTAGAAGCAAATATCAGGATACTACCTGGACACCGGCTCCAGCGGCATCCCAGCAATCATTACCTGGAGAGAAAACCTGAATGCAACAGGTTAACAAAGCATAAAAACGGAGGAGGGACAAAGTCCCCTAGGGCTAACAGCAACGAAGTAAAAAAAGACTGAGGTCTAGGGGGAGGTGGAGCCTATTTATACCTCATGGAGGAGGGGATTAAAATTTAATTGTTATTTTTTCAATAAATATTCCTTCGTCCCAGGGGCTCGCAGGGGCGAATTTACCCCATATGTTGTGATGCCAATGGGACGTAAGGGAAGTTCTATTTATGAACCAGTATTCGACAGGTGAACATTTTTAGATGCGCCTTTTTTTTAATCTGCCTGTTTTAGGTATTCACAAAAAAGTTCGCATAATCCGGCATTAGCAAGTGCTATGGCCTTTTAACCCCTTAACGACATTGGGCGTAAACTTACGCCCTGGCGCCATGGTACTTAGCGCATCAGGGCGTAAATTTACGCCCGATGTTTCCCCGATCGCTGCGTGTTCACACACAGCGGTCGGGGAAGATGGCCTGCTATAAATCATAGCAGGCCATCTTAGCTTCACGGCACGGGGGGTGGTTAACACCCCCCGTGCTTACGATCGCTGCTATAGGCTGATCAATTCAGATCAGCCAATAGCGGCGATCGGAACCTTTCCGGGTCATCGGTGACCCGATGACCCGGAAAAAAATGGCGGTCGGTGCTGTCCGAGGACGGCACCGACCGCCATTACTGTAAAAAGTAATGTTGATCGCCGTGCCACCGGCCCGATCGCCGTGAACGGCCGGCCGGCCGTTCACGGCGATCGGGGCCGGTGGCACGGCGATCAGAGTCCCACAAAATAGTAAATACCTGCCCTGGACCCCTCAGCTAGGTAGCCGAGGGGTCCAGAGCAGGTATTTGTACATTACTCACCTGTCCCGGGCTCCTGATCGGCGTCTTCCGGGTTCGCGGCGTCCTCCGTCATTCCGTTCGGTCTTCGGGTCTTTCCGGCGGTCCCCGTCGTCTTCTTTCGGCTATTTTCGGCTCCAGCCTCGTCATTTTCCGGATTTTGCGCTCTGCTGCCCCCTAGCGGCTGATATGTGTAATACACTTATCAGCAGCTACAGGGATATTCAGAATATAAAAAAAATTATTTTTTTTTCCCAAATTTTTTTTCTTCTATTTTCCGCACCCTATCGCCGCTGAGTGTTGATCAGCATCGCACGAAAGTGCGCTGCTAATCAGCAACTCCTCCTTTTTGGCGTAGGGTGTTTTTTTTCTATATCCTACTGCCACGGTCTGCTTATAAGTGCCGCACATTGCGGCATTTATCAGCAACTCCTTTGTTGGCGTAGGTTTTTTTTTTATACTTACTGTAAAAAAACACGTAAAAAACACTACATTACACCACACTACATTGAATAAAGTTTGACACTACACCACTACATACCCCATATACTAGTCCCCGTATAAAGATGGCCCCCAGGGTGTTTTCGGCGTCAGAGGGATACGTTATTATTGCCTCCGACACCAAAACAGCCAGTGAGGATGAATGGGGGGATCCTTCTTTCCTCCATTCATCCTCATCATCCAGTGACGTGTCTGGGGGTAGCGTAGTGTACGCTGCCCCCCAGACACGTCTTTTCCGCCAGTACCGTCCCAATAAGAGATGATGGTATGGAGTGAAATTCTACACACTCTGTGAGAGTACCTCAGGGTACACTTACAGATTTAGGGTACGTGCAAACTGCGGAATGGCGAAGGATAACCCTTTGTGCATTCCGCAGCTGGCACCCACCGGCGGACTGATGCGGGCGCATGTCTCCACCCGTGTCATAGACTCCATTCTATGCACGGGCGGAATCCGTCGTCCATCCAAAGAATGAACACGTTGGACGGAGAGCGGAATCCGCCCGTGCATAGAATGGAGTCTATGACACGTGTGGAGACGTGCGCCTGCATCAGTCCGCCGGTGGGTGCCAGCTGCGGAATGCACAAAGGGTTATCTGTCGCGATTCCGCAGTGTGCACGTACCCTTAGAGTGTATGTAGGAAGGGACACCCGAATCCAGCCCCCAGATGCCCCCTTCCCCCCCATCCTTGGAGTTAGTGGGGAGATCGTCCGGGAACTGATCTTCCCACTGCTGGATAAAGGTTACCACCTGTACGGGATAACTTTTATACCAGCACCCCCTCTTCCAGTCCCTCGCTGCCCTGTAGCTTGCGGCACGATCCGAAAATATCAGAAGTAGTAATAGAGCCCTAATATTTAGCAGCCATGGAGCGGACCCAGCGCTTCTGGATATGAAGGACCCCGTATCGCACCAGGACAACATTTTCCAGGTGACGTCCCCCACACTGGAGAAAGGGAGACCCCAGAAGAAGTGCAGAGTGTGGGGTAACAGGGGGATCAGGAAGGACACCATTTTCCAGTGTGACACCTGTCCTGATCCCCCCGGCCTCTGCATACAGGATCGCTCCAAGGCGCACCACACGTCACTGGGGTTCTACATTATCTAAATTCTGTCCCTTATTCCTATTTCAGGGGTCACGTTGATCCAGGGATTATTCTGATCGCCATTATGGAGTCAGGAAGGAATTTTTCCCCTGTGATGAGGCTACTGTCGTCTGCCTCACGAGGGGTTTTTGCCTTCCTCTGGATCAACACAGGTTGAATTTGATGGACACCTGTCATTTCCAACCTTATAAACCAATAATTGGCCTAATACCCCCAAATAAATTAGAATTGTCCCTTTTCCCCAGCTAAATAGGTATGGCCGCCATTCCCATTAGAGGAAGCCATGATGCAATTACAAAGCCTCTGTGCGGCCAGGACAGTAGAAACCCCCCACAAGTGACCCCATTCTGGAAACTACACCCCATAAGGAATCTAAGAAGGGGGGCAGCGGGGATATGGCCCCCTGGTGACGGCCACATTTGGGACGTGAAAATGAAAAAAATTGTATTTTTTATTTTCTCGGCACATGTTCTACGTAAGTGCCCGTCACCAGTGGGGTCCATATGCTCACTGCACCCCTTGTTAGATTCCTTATGGGGTGTAGTTTCCAGAATAGGGTCACTTGTCGGGGGTTTCTACTGTCCTGGCAGCACAGGAGCTTTGTAATTGCGACATGGCCTCCATCCTCCATTCCAGCCTCTAAATGGCGCTCTGTCCCTTTGGTGACTTGCCCTGTGCCCATATGGCACATTATGCCCACATGTGGGGTATTTTCGTACTCAGGGGACACTACCCTACACGTTTTGTGTTCATTTTCTTTTTTAACCCCTTGTGGAAATGGAAAAAAATCAAGGCTAGACCAACATTTAGTGTAATTTTTGTAAAATTTTTACTCTAAATTATTAATCTTGTCATGTTTTTTCATTTTCACAAGGGGTTAAAAGATAAAAAAAAACATTTAATATGTAGAGCAATTTCCCCTGAGTACGGAAATACCCCACATGTGGACATAAAGCGCCATGCGGGTGCAGGGTGAGCCTCCGAAGGGAAGAAGCGCCATTTGGTTTTTGAAGGCTGGATTTGGATGGAATGGATTTCGAGGGGCCATGTTGCATTCAAAAGGCCCCTGTGTTGCCAAGACAGTTGAAACCCCCCACAAGTGACCCCATTATGGAAACTGCACCCCTCAAGGAATGTAACAAGGGGTGTAGTGAGCATATGGACCCCACTGGTGACGGACACAAATGTGGAACAATGTGGTGTGAAAATGAAATATTACATTTTTTACACTATAATGTTGGTTTAGCCTTGAATATATCATTTTCACAAGGGGTTAAAAGAGGAGAAAAAAACAAAATGTGTAGCGCAATTTCCCCCGAGTCCGTAAATACCCCACATGTGGACATAAAGCGCCATGTGGGCGCAGGGCAAGCCTCCGAAGGGAAGGAGCGCCATTTCGTTTTTGAAGGCTGGATTTGGATGGAATGGATTTTGAGGGGCCATGTTGCATTCAAAAGGCCTCTGTGTTGCCAAGACAGTTGAAACCCCCCACAAGTGACCCCATTATGGAAACTACACCCCTCAAGGAATGTAACAAGGGGTGTAGTGAGCATATGGACCCCACTGGTGACGGGCACAAATGTGGAACAATGTGGCGTGAAAATGAAATATTACATTTTTTACACTATAATGTTGGTTTAGCCTTGAATTTATCATTTTCACAAGGGGTTAAAAGAGAAAAAAACACACAATATATGTAGAGCAATTTCCCCCGAGTCCGTAAATACCCCACATGTGGACATAAAGCGCCATGTGGGCGCAGGGCAAGCCTCCGAAGGGAAGGAGCGCCATTTGGATTTTGGAGGTTCGATTTGGCTAGAATGGATGATGAACGCCATGTCGCATTTACAGAGCCCTCGTGCTGCCAGGACAGTGGAAACCCCCCACAAGTGACCCCATTCTGGAAACTGCACCCCTCAAGGAATCTAACAAGGGGTGCAGTGAGGATATGAACCCCTTGATGACGGGCACATTTGTGCCATGAAAGTGAAAAAATGAAATTTTTCCCTTTCACGTCACATTGTTCCACATTTGTGCCCGTCACCAGTGGGGTCCATATCCTCACTGCACCCCTTGTTAGATTCCTTGAGGGGTGTAGTTTCCAGAATGGAATCACTTGTGGGGGGTTTCCAGTGTCTTGGCAGCACGAGGGCTCTGTAAATGCGACATGGCCCTTGAAATCCTTTTCAGTGAAATTCAGCTTCCAAAAGCCAATTGGCGTTCCTTCCCTTTGGAGGCTCGTCCTGCGCCCCCTTGGCACTTTATCGCCACATGTGGGGTATTTCTGTACTCGGGAGAAACTGCGCTACACATTTTTTGTCTTTTTTTGCCTCTTATCCCTTTAAGAAAATGAAAAATTGAAGGCTAGAACAACGTTTTAGTGTAAAAAATAAATTTTTCTTTTTTCACGCCATATTGTTCGGAAAATCTGTGAAGCACCTGTGGGGTCCAGATGCTCACCGCACCCCTTGTTACATTCCTTGAGGGGTGTATTTTTCTAAATGGTGTCCCTTTAGGGGTGTTTTTTAGGTTTTGACACCCCAGAGCCTCTGCCAACCTAAAGTGGTACAGTCAAAAATGACCAAATATAACGGAGGCGTTGAAATTCACTAGGCGCTCCCTTATATCTGAGGCTTGTGGTTGCGTCAAATAGCGCAATAGGGTCACATATAGGGGATTTCTATAAACTGCAGAAACGGGGCAATAATTATTGGGGTGCATTTCTCTGGTAATAGGTTTATAATTATGAAAAATATTGGATTACAATAAAATCTCTGCACAGAAAATTAAAATTTTCAAATTCCTTACACACTTCGCTTTTATTTCTGTGACTCCCCTAAAGGGTTAAAACACTTTCTGGATGTGCTTTTGCAGAGTTTGGGGGGTGCAGTTTCTGAAATGGGGTGCTTTGTGGGGCTTTCTAACATACAGGCCCCTCAAATACACTTTAAACCTGAACAGGTCCCTAAAAATATCTGATTTTGAAATTTTACTGAAAATTTGGAAAATTGCTGCTAATGTTTTAAGCTTCCTATCGTCTAAAAAAAATGAAAGATAGTTTAATAAATGCCGCCAACATAAAGTAGACATGTTGCTAATGCTATTTAATATATAATTTATGTGGTATAACCACTTTCTGTATACGCAAAAAAGTTTCAAAGTTGGAAAAATGCATTTTTTCACATTTTTTCACATTATTTGGTTTTTTTTCATAAAGATTTGTTATGAGTATCGACTCCAATTTACCAGAAATGTAAAGTACAATATGTCACGAGAAAACAATCTCAGAATCAGCCGGATAGGTAAAAGCATCCCGAAGGTATTAATGACTAAAGTGACACTGGTCATATTCATAAAATTTGTCTCTGTCATTAAGGCCATTTCAGGCTCTGTCCTTAAGGGGTTAAACATGAGGAGGAAAAAAATGAAAGCAAAAAAATTTAAATAGGCTTGGTCTTTAAGGGGTTAAAGTCTACCTATCATCATAAAAAAAAAATTGAGACGTCAGAGAGACATGTCAAAAGTTTTTATCTGTCAGGGCTTGACTGATTAGTATAATGAGCTGCACGCAATCCTCTCTCCACTCTATGTGACTTATGCTACGTTTACACGAAACGATAATTCGCCCGATCGTACGATTAACGATGTCGGAGTAACGATTTTTTTTTCATAAAGATCAGCGTTTAGATGGTACGATATATCATACGGAAAATTCATTTTGCTATCGTTTTGCGATCGCTTAAGCCTATCTCACACATTGGTTAAATCGTCGAACAACTGTTCACACGGAACGATCTGCAAATTTTTTGCAAACGATCAACGACGATTTGAGAAGTTGTTGAAAGATCAAAATGAAAGATTGCTCGCTCGTCGTTTGATCATTCGCTGCATTTACACGTACGATTATCGGTCGAATTCGAATTTGCACGATAATCGTTCCGTGTAAACGCAGCAGAGGCGTGTCCCATAGAATTAATTACATTATGTGGCCTCAGCTTGTGACAGAGAGCCCAGAGAGGAATGCACTGAGTGTCACTTCTCGCAACTCATTCTCCCGATCAGTTATAGTCTGAACACTCAGACCCTGACCAATCAAATCCTTTGACATTAATACAGGACATATTTTGTGCAAGAATAAGCGTTATTATTCAGCAATGATATTTTTATGTACAAATTCTCATGTACCCATTGTAATTCATTACATGACTTTCTTGCCTGTATGTTTTACATAAAATGTTAAAAATTCTATAAAAATATGTTTTAAAAAATGTTTTGCCATGTCTCATGTCAAATGTTCTTTTTTCATGACTCTTTCATTTTTTCCCCCTACCGGGCCATTTGAGGGCTTGTTTTTATCAGGAGCAGGTGTACTTTGTAATGGCATTTTTCAATGGGGGGCTTCCACGTTTACGTAATCCACTTTGCGGTAAAACTGGCATTTTTCCTTTATTCTATAGGTCGGTCTGAACACAGCGATATGCATGGTTACTAGGTTTTCTTATGTTTTACTATTTTTATTAGCAGTAAAGCTTTTTTTTTTGCAAATAGGCATATTTAAAATGATCCTATTGTGACTCCTATAGCGCATTTATTTTTTCACCTACGGGGTCGTATGGGGTGTAATTTTTTGCGTCATGATCCCTAGTTTTTATTAATAACATTGTTTTCTAGATCAAATGTATTGATCGCTTTTTATTACATTTTTTATACATAAAATGTCATTAAAAAAAGCAATCTCTGCAAATTTTTACCGCTTTTTTTTCCGCTACGGTGTATAATATGTTAATTAACTTTATTACCTTTTATGTGTTTTATGTATGCAATGGAAAGGGGGGGTGATTTACACTTTTAGGCTATGTTCACACTGCGTATATGTCCGGCCGCATATTTTCGCGGCCGGACATATACGCAGTAAACTCCGCTCTACGTAGCGATCTGACAGCGGTCTTTTACTTGGAAAGCTTCGCCTAGCCGGACACCCCACAGAACCTTATGGATCGGCACAAAAAGCTGCAAAAATGAAGAAATCACCGCTACGTACGGGACCGCATGTAACGCTACGGGCGTAAGTTACGGCATTTTCGTCCGCAAACAATGGTCTGGTTCATTTTTTACGGCGCCGCGTATGATCCGGGCGTAGGTTCGTACGTAGTGTGAACTGTGCAGCCGTACATCGTATACTTTCCATTGTACGCAAACTACGTAAGTCTCCGGCCGCTTATTCACGGAACGCGCTACGGCTGGAAACTTACGTAGTGTGAACATAGCCTTATATGGGGAGGGGCTTTGGGGCACTTTGTAAAACGTTTATTTATTTATTTTTTTACACTTTAATAGTTCCCTTAGGGAACTATCACTTACACATATTGGATCAGTAACACTGATCCCTGCTATGCCATAGCATTGCAGGGATCATTGTTATCTGTGATGTTCTGATTCAGCCTGCCTGTGGCAGGCTGAATCAGAGAACTGAACCGAGGTCTGCACGGAGGTAAGGAAAAGACTTTCGGTAGTCAGGAAAAGCGATCGGGACTCCCGCAGACACGCTGCGGGGGTCTCGATCGTTAAGTGACCGGAGATGCTCTGGTCACTCACACTTAAATGCCGCAATCGCGGTGTTTAAGGGGTTAATGGTGGGCAGCCGTGTGATCGCGGCGGCCCGCCATTGAGGATGAGGACATGGCTGCAGATAGCAGCTGGTCCTTACCCGGTATGGGGCGGGCTCAGCTCGTGAGCCCCCTCCATAGTCCGGGACCACGCCAGGGCGTACATTTACGTCCTCCTGCATTAAGTCCCTGGCGGTGAGGGTGTAAATGTACGCCCTTTGTCGTTAAGGGGTTAAAAATATCTACTATACCAAGAGCAGTATTTCACTCATACACTGACCCATACAGCGGTAGATACCAATGGTACAGAATCTCTGCACACCATATAAGTGATTACAGTGCAGTTATGTCTACTCTAATCAGAGTCATACATTTTTTTGGTTCTTCTCCATCTGACCTGGGTCATCATGAAGACTTCTCTTGGTTCTGACTTGCCTCGGCAGGACCTGTCAAACATTTTATGTTTCTTGATCCAGTGCCACCTCTATACAAACTCCCATTCTGTATTGCTCCACCCAGTATGAGTATGCCCCATATAGTATTTAGGCCTAATTTGGACCCTCAGTAACAGTCACTGCCCAGTTCCTTTCTCATATACCGGTGTGGCTGAATGCTTGCAATTCGTAGTAAACAGTATCCAATAGTGAAAATGCACACCAAGCAAAAATACTTTGTTGCAAACTTTTTCTTTTTTAAATGTTTAAATGCAAAACTGTACTTGGCAAAGCTTGAAAAAGAGAAAAACTACAAAAACTCCCACAATTGATGTTATCACACGCTATAGAAACATAAGTTGTACCAAAAAGAAAAAGAGCGTGTTGATAGTATATAAAACAAAAGATTTTATTCAAAAATATAAACCCACACAAGAAAAAAATTGAAAAACAATGGAAACAAAAAATACAAAATATGCTGAAAAAATAATAAGCATACACAACAACAATGGAATATGAACCCTACATACAGCAAAGAAATACAGGACTCTTATGACCAGTAAAAAAGCTCAGACAGTGAATGTAAGTAAAGACAGAGGCAGACTACCGACATATGCTAAAAGAATCATAATGAGGGACCAATCCAAAAGAATAGTAAGCACATGTAAAGAGAGAAAATAGTTCATAGAAAAACCATGGTCTAACGTGTAATAAGCAGAGTAATGATAAAGAATGGAACAATGTGAGTGCAAGTTCCAGGCATAGTGATAAGGTCTCCCAGTAACAAAAAAGCACTGTCGAAGTCAAACTTGCACTGTAAAAAGAAGTAAAGGGAGATAAAACGGAAGAGAGGTTTGGAGCCCCGAGACCCGACACTTGTTTCGCTGCCAGGTGCAGCTTCTTCTTGACAATCATAAGTTTAAAAAAAAAAAAAAAACTTTGTAGATGTCAATGCTCATTCCATCTAAGCCGAAAAATGACAGCAACTCAGCTCAGGCATTGAGCGGTTATGGAAGGTTTCTAATCTCGAACTATGCATCAAGATGAAAACATGTACTTTGTCGTGAATATAACCTGTACGGTTTTGCATTTAAAAATCTGAAAAGGATAACATTTGCAACAAGGTATTTTTGCTTTGTGTGTATTTTAACTATTGGATACTGTTCACTAATTTGGACCATCAAATAGTACTCAGGCCCCTCTGTACCTATATATATATATATATATACAGTATATATATATAATGAAACCTCTATGAGCCGACCACCCAATTTTGCACAAGAAATGGGCTTTGATGGTGGTGGTGGTCTGGTCAAAGGACAAAGTATAGGAAATGCAGAATTAAGAGTCTATTTGAAGTAGGAACATGTACAGCATACATGTATACATAAATAATGGTGAAAGAGCTCACAGTCATGTATTTTATCATGTCTGTAATCCCATACAATAGGTCGGTCTCTCTACGCCCCCATATAGTAGTTAACCCCTCTCTGCCCATATATAGTAGTTAAAGTCCTCTGTGCCCCAATATAGTAGTTAGACCATTTTTGTGCCCTCATATAGTAGTTTGCCCTTCTGTGTCCCCATATAGAAGTTAGGCCCCTCTCTGCCCCAATATAGTAGTTATGCCCCCTCTGTGTATCCATATAAAGGTTAGGCCCCTCTGTGTCTCCATATAGTAGTTGAGCCTCCTTTGTGTATCGGTATATTAAGTAGGACCCTGTTTGTCTCCATATAGTACGTAGGTCCCCTTGTGCATCCATATATTGGTTAGGACCCCTTTTTATGTCCATATAGTAGTTAGGCCTCTCTGTGTAGGTAACCCCTTGCCCCCCCCTCCCCCAGTTGGAAAATCCCCCATTTAGCTATTCCCCTGTAGTAAGTCATTTCAAAAGGTAGGTACCAATGTAGGCATCCCCCTGTAGGTAATTTTCCCTGGTAGATAAACCCCCAAGCCTTCCACCCACCTAGTAAATAGCATCCACCTGTGCAATCCACTGGTAAGATATGAAATGTCCAGAATATTAACTTAAGAATGGTGCTGAGTAATCCTTATATAAAAAGGGAGTGACAATATTGCTTTAATTACAATGATACACTATAGATTGCACACTGTTCATGAGGTTGTTAAGGTTGTGTTGTAGTAGAATGGAATCCTTTATTACAGGAGCTATTGCGGTTATGATGGATTCATTGTCTAATGCTAACAGATCCTGAGAGCTCCCACTGACTTATAATGGATCTGCCAGGCTTCCTTTTACAGGAAATATTCGTGCAAGAGACTTTGCTATACTGGCTGTCAATGAGCAATGGAAATAAGAAGCAGGAATGGACCCTAACAGTAGCGTGGACTTTTTTTTTATTGATTAACATTTACTAGAATTAATTTTTTTTATTTTATATAGGTTTATATATCTTGTTTAAACAGAAGCAATGAATTATCTAAATTGTATACATGCCACTGTATTATCTCAATCTACAGATAGAAGACAAGCATGTTTGTCCACTGCACACTGTTGTTGATTGTTAATCCAATTTTCTGTGTAAAAATGTGAATAAAAATGAATCCATTTCTATACATTTACATTCTACCCTACCGTATTACAGGATGAACAGGGCATGAATCAGAATCATGAGATGGGAAGCAAGAATGGTAGTTAAAAGGAAATATTTTTCTGTAAGAGCCACTACTCACATGCCAAACACTTGAATCATACATTCCAGTGCCATGAACTCTTATTTAAGCAAAGTAGAAAACAACATGATCTGTGACCCTGTAATGTCTAAAGCAGGCATCATAGTTCTGTAAATTTTAAGTTCAAGCGTAATGTGAGGAGAAAAATCCAAACAATCTGTAGAGGAAATATCTGTGTGACCAAGACTGCACTTTAATGCTTCATTAGAATAAATTATTTTGTGAAAATAACTCCCCAGGGTATAGTACTGTGCAATACGGTACTAGATACACAAAACAAGATCTTCCAGCTGGCATCCCATGGAGACTGCATCTGCTGTCTGAAACCTCAGGTGTGTGGAGGGAATTCATACTGTGCCAAGAATGGTTACTTAACTATTTCAGTAATACTGAATCACATATAACATTAAATTACTTAGATAAGTGAAAAAAATTTAGATAAAGTGGGTTAGGTAAGTGAAAAAAAATAGATAAAGTGATAACATGAAAAATAGAGCAGTGAAAGTTGAGATTATAATAAGGTATTATAGAGAACAGACTCTTCTTACAAGGAACTTTGAAAGGCTTAAAAATATGTTTGCAGTTACCTAGTCCAATGACAAACTATTGGGTTTCTTGTCTGGAGAAGTTAGGTTAGTGCAGCTGTAATGGCCCAGAACGGTATTTATTATCAGGCGTATGGAGGTATATTGTTGCCATTGGCAACCCTAGACTGTCTCTATTGGGGCCTATGTATTTGCTTCTTTTTCCTAGCTCTCTTTTAGTGATATTGTTTTCTGCCATATATTTATTTAATATGTTGTTATATATTATTCTCCAATGAAACAACTGTTGAGCTTGATCAGTGCTCCTCCCCTGCAACCTATCAGACTCTAGTGATTGGTCAGGGGAAAGCTAGCTCCGCCCACCTTCTACCCAGAGGGCTGTGCGGGTCTTGTCAGTAGGCAGTTGGGGATCTGGCTCTGACAGAGCCGCATCTGGCTCCCCTGCGTCACCTCAGTAATCCTGTCAGACTTCATATTTAGAGATAAGCGAACCGGGTTCGGGTTCGAGTCGATCCGAACCCGAACATTCGGTATTTGATTAGCGGGGGCTGCAGAACTTGGATAAAGCTCTAAGGTTGTCTGGAAAACATGGATACAGCCAATGACTATATCCATGTTTTCCAGATAGCCTTAGGGCTTTATCCAAGTTCACCAGCCACCGCTAATCAAATGCCGAAAGTTTGAGTTCGGATCGACTCGAGCATGCTCGAGGTTCCCTCATCTCTATTCATATTCAGTCTCCTAACCTGTTTCCAGGCAGCTATAAGAATCAATACGTGTCCTCAAAGTCTCAGCAGGACATTCTCTGTATTTATTAGTGCCTGCTGTCGGATAGGTGAGATGTTGGAGGGTCTCCCGCTCACCGTCCACATCTTCCTGGCTTCCAAGTCAGTGTGTTCATGCGTCTTCCTCCTACATGCTAGTGAGCGTCGACAGCGTCAATTTCTCTCAAGACAGTTTGTGTGTCTTTCTCCTGCAAGTCAGTGAGTGTTGGCAGCGTCATTTTCTCTTAGTAATTCAAGTATCTATTCACACGTACCTTATAAAGGCTGGAAACCACAAAGTCCCTGGAACAGGTCTGCCTACTTGAAATCCTATCTATCTATCCACCAAGTCTAAGTTATAGTAACCAAGGTAACCCCCCCTGAAGCTAAGGACTCTGATCAAGCTAACATAAATTCACCATCAGATGCCCCTGTATTGGATTGCACAAAGTTATCCCTCAAGTAAAGTTTCCATATATTTTCAGCGCTACTGTGTGAAGACTTTTATTAAAAATATTCCCTATTTTTCTTGGCGTCACAAACAGGATTCGAACTGTAAAACTGTAAGAAACCCCAAAAGTACATTTAAAGGCTTATTGTTGGAGTACAAGTGTTTTAACCTCTTAAGGACAGAGCCCAAAATGGCCTTAAGGACCAGACCAAATTTCAGGAATATGACATGTGTTACTTTATCCATTAATAACTTCGGGATGCTTTTACCTATCCTTCTGATTCTGAGATTGTTTTCACGTATACTTTATATTTCTGGAAAAATTGAGTCGATACTTGTAGCCTATCGTTATGAAAAACCTCAAAATAATGGGAAAAATTGAGAAAAATTGCATTTTTCTAACTTTGAAATGTTGTGCTTGTAAGGAAAATGCTTATGCCACATAAATTAGATATTAAATAGCATTAGTAAGATGTCGACTTTATGTTGGCAGCATTTATTAAACTTGTGTTCAATTTTTTAAAACAATAGAAAGTGTGTGAGAAAATTAAAAATGTAAATTTTCTTTGCAGAAAATATATTGTTATCCAATATCTCTCATAATAAAAAACCTATTTCCAGAGAAATGCACCAAAAATTTTGTTGCCCCATTCCTGCAGTTTATAGAAATATATGATATGTGGCCCTATTGCGCTATTTGACGCAACCACAAGCTTCAGATGTAAAGGAGTGCCTAGTGAATTTTAAAGCCTCCTTATAAATGGTGAATCTTCAAAGAACCACTTTTGGTTGGCAGAGGCTCAGGGGTGCCAAAACCTAACAAACACCCCTAAAGAGACACCATTTAGGAAACTACACCCCTTGGAAGCTGAATTTGGCCAAAATGGAGGACGAAGGCCATGTCGGGTTCGCAGATCCCTCGTGCTGCCAAATCATTGGAAACCCCCCACAAGTTACCCCACTATGGAAACTAGACCCATAAAGGAATCTAACAAAAGGTATAGTGAGCATATGGACCCCACCGGTGACAGACACAAATGTGGAACTATGTGACGTGAAAATGAAAAACTAAATTTTTTAAACTAAATTGTTGGCGTAATTTTTCATGTTCACAAGGGGTTAAAAGAAAAAAATAACCACTAATCATGTAGACAAAATTCCCCCGATTACAGGAGTACCCAACATGTGAACACAAAGTGCCAAGGGGGTGCATGGAAAGGCTCCAAAGGGAAGGAGCGCAATTTGGATTTTGGAAGCTGATTTTGGCCAGAATGGAGAGCGAAGGCCATGTTGGGTTCGCAGAGCCCCCGTGCTGCCAAAAAATTGTAAACCCCCCACAAGTGACCCCATTATGGAAACGACAACCCTCAAGGAATGTAACAAGAAGTATAGTGGCCATATGGACCCCACTGGTGACAGGCACAATATGCTGTGAAAATGAAAAATGTAAATTTTTACACTAAAACATTGGCGTAACTTTGAATTTTTCATGTTCACAAGGGGTTAAAAGAAAAAATAAACCACTAATCATGTAGAGCAATTTCCTCCGATTACAGGAGTACCTCACATGTGGACACAAAGTGCAAAGCCGGCGCACGGAAAGCCTCAAAAGGGAAGCAGTGCAATTTGGATTTTGGAAGCTGGATATGGCCAGAATGGAGGACGAAGGGTTCGCAGAGCCCCTGTGCTGCCAAAACATTGTAAACCCCCCACAAGTGACCCCAACGAACTCAGGAATCTGTGGTTCATACGGGGTGGGGTCACTTGAGGGGGCTTGTGGGGCTTCCTGGGGCGGTGCCTTGGGGGCCTGTCATCACTAAATGATGATGAGGAGGAGGAGGAGAAAGAAGAGGAAGGAAGAAGAAACGAGGGATCTTCCTCTTTTCCCTCACTGGTTGTCTCAGTATCGGAGGCAATCCAGGCGTATGCCTCCTTAGCCGAGAACAACTTGTGGGCCATTTTTTTGTTTTTTCTTTAGGATGCCTTGACACACACCGGATCTGCAGCGGATTTAACGCCGTGGATTCGCAGAGAAATCCGCTGCGGATTCAGTGTCAGTGCATCCCTATGAGAATACATATGACATCCCGCTGCCTGTATGTAAGTTAACTCCCCCGCTTGCCGGAGCATACATCACCTCCTCCCTGCTCTGACTTGCTTCGGAGCTCCCGGCGTCTGCTCATCCTGCGCAGCCAATCAGTGTGCTGCCCCGCTTCAGCCACTGATTGGCTGAGTGGGACGTCCTTCGAGAACCCCCGAAGCAAACCGGAGCAGGTGATGTATGCTCCGGTCAGCGGGGGGTAAACTTACATACATGCAGCAAGATGTCATTCCAGCTGCGAGTATGTTTTCTCATAGGGATGCACGGACACTGGATCCGCAGCGGATTTCACTGCAAATCCACAGCGTTTAATCCGCTGCGGATCCGGTGTGTAAAGGCATCCTTAGAGAGGGTGTGTAAGTGTTATACTTTTACACGTGTAAGTGTTAGTGTGTGTGTTTTATGTACTGTTTTTACATTTTATTTGTGTGTGTTTTTGACTTTTTTTTTTACATTTGTGGGGCACGCATCCAAATTCCAGTAAAAAAAAAAACAGGGGGGGGGCGGGGGGGAGAGGAGGACAGATGCAGGGGACATTAAATCACCACTAATCCAGGAGAGAGGCGGCAGAAAAGAGGGGAGAGGGTGGCAGGAGAGGGGCGGCATGACGGAGGGCAGAGGGTAAGAGGAGAGGGTGGCAGGACAGAGGGTGGCAGGAAAGAGGAGAGGGTGGCTGGAGAGGAGAGAGGGTAAGAGGAGAGGGTGGCAACGGACAGGGAAGAGGGTGGCAGGAGAGGGGTGGCAGGACGGAGGGGAGAGGGTAAGGGGAGAGGGTGGCAGGAAAGAGGAGAGAGGGTAAGAGGAGAGGGTGGCAGGACAGAGGGTAGCAGGACAGAGGAGAGGGTGGCAAGAGAGAGGAGAGGGGCAGCAGGATGGAGGGGAGAGTGTGGCAGGACAGAGGGGAGAGGGTGACAGGAGAGGCGAGAGGGGCGGCAGGAGAGGGGAAAGGGTAAGAGGAGAGAGGAGAGGTGGCAGCGGAGAGGGGATAGGTTGGCAGGAGATGGGAGAAAGTGGCAGGACAGAGGAGAGGGTGGCAAGAGAGAGGAGAGATTGGCAGGAAACAGGAAAGGTTGGCAAGAGATGAGAAAGGGTGGAAGGACGGAGGGTGGCATGACAGAGGGTAGCAGAAGAGAAGAGAGGGTGGCAAGAGAGAGTAGAGGGTGGCAGAAGAGAGGCGGAGGGGAGAGGGCCGGCAGGGCGAAGGGGCGGCAGGAGAGGGGCAACAGGTGGGGCAAGAGGGGCGGCAGGACGGAGGGGAGAGGGTGGCAAGAGAAGAGGGTGGCACGACAGAGGGGAGCAGGGTGGCACGACAGAGGAAAGCAGGGTGGCACGACAGAGGGGAGCAGGGTGGCACAACAGAGGGGAGCAGAGTGGCATGACAGAGGGGAGCAGGGTGGCACGACAGAGGGGAGCAGGGTGGCACAACAGAGGAAAGCAGGGTGGCAGGTAAGAGGGGTGGAGGGGAGCAGGGTGGCAGGACAGAGGGGTGGAGGGGAGCAGAGTGGCAGGACAGAGGGGTGGAGGGGAGCAGGGTGGCAGGACTGAGGGGTGGAGGGGGGTCTGGGTGGCAGGACTGAGGGGTGGAGGGGAGCAGGGTGGCAGGACTGAGGGGTGGAGGGGAGCAGGGTGGCAGGACTGAGGGGTGGAGGGGAGCAGGGTGGCAAGACTGAGGGGTGGAGGGTAGCATAGTGGCAGGACTGAGAGGTGGAGAGGAGCAGGGTGGCAGGACTGAGGGGTGGAGGGGGGTCTGGGTGGCAGGACTGAGGGGTGGAGGGGGGTCTGGGTGGCAGGACTGAGGGGTGGAGGGGAGCAGGGTGGCAGGACTGAGGGGTGGAGGGGGGGCTGGGTTGCAGGACTGAGGGGTGGAGGGGGGGCTTGGTGGAAGGGGGGCGCAGAGGAGGGGGCTGCACGGGGGAAGGAAGCACCCGGCACACTCCCGGACTGCAGCGGGCGCCGGGCACAGGACTCACCACCCCATCATCACCTTCTCTGCTGCTGATTCTCAGCAAGCAGAGAAGGTGATGATGGGAGTAGTACTTAAGATCGCCCGTGATTGGCCGGCTGGTGGTTACCGGCAAATCACGGGTGATCGGGAGCCGGCACCCACGGGCAGGTGATACCCAGTCACAGCTGTGATTGGTGCTGTCTCGGACAGCACCAATCACAGCTCTGTACCGGGGTCCGGTCCCGGAAATACAGCAAATTGCTGTGATTGGCCGAAGAGAAGTAATCGGCCAATCACAGCGATCGTTGTCACGGGGGGGCAGGGAAACTGCCCCCTACGTGACAAAGGAAGATGGCTGCTGAAAGAATCAGCAGCCATCTTCACCGGAGCGATTTCGCGCGGCGCCTGTTTAAAGGGCCTGCGTACCGGTACGTCATGGGTCCTTAAGTGACAGTGATCCATGACATACCAGTATGTCATGGGTCCCTAAGAGGTTAAATGCTTTGGCGCAATTTCGCGAAAATTGAACACTGTCTCTTTAAGAAGTGCGTTTTTACTGCGGTATCACAGAGCCGACCGCTTATCGCTCAGCTACCTTGTGGATTACAAATAATACCCCAGAGACTGTGGGAAACAAGCCGGGGAGTGGATTTGTTTGTTGTTACCCAGGACAAGTAAAAAGCGGGGAAACAGATCATCTTTATTTTATTACCCTGTGGATTACAATGTGTATAGCTGCAGTTTCGATACAGTGCGTCAGCGCAGCACTGCTAATTTATGCTGCATTACACACTTCTGTCCGCCCCAGGAGAGGTTAACGGCTCTACAGTGGAAGCACGGGAAGAGCCCAGCACTGTTTGTGACAGAAGTGACCGTTGGTGCTGCTGCCCTAAGAGCGGAACTAAAAGACTTACCCCAGCATTGTGCCGGGAACCGGAAGTCTGCTGCACCTTCCAGAGGATCGCATGGCGGCAGCTATTTTACTGGAGCCCATCGCCATAGACTACACCGCCATTCCTCAACTCCACCTACCAGAAGTTGTGATTCCCTCCTCACTTGCTTCTAAGATGGCGGAGGAGATGCAACATGCAGTCGAAGCTGAAATTCAAGCACTGCAAAACGTAGCCGGAAAGCTGTCCCAATTGCCTCTTGAACAGCGCTCATGGGCCACAGAACATGTGGAGAGGCAAGTGCTGGCCTCGCTGGTTGCGGCAGCACCCCAGCAGGTGATCACACCACCACCGGCTGCCGTCTGCTCACTAGATCCGGAGATGTCCGCGGACGCGGCATCCACTCTTAGTTCACTGAGCGGCTGCTCTCACCGGACGGGAGAATCGGAACCCAACTATTGGTTCACGGACACTGACGCTGCCTCAGACATCGATGTATCGGCGTCAGAATCAGATTGGGCTCAAAGTAAGCCCTTGACAGTACGTCCTCGATCTCTGACGGTTCTGTACTGGTATTTCGGAGATGAATCGAAGCTTCAACAATGGATCAAAGAGCTCCCGCCACTGCCTAAAACACAGCAGCGTGCAGCTGTGGAACCTCCTTCCTGCCCCGACATGACGGTGAAGAAGGAAACGGCAAAGTCTTCCCCATCACAGGCGATTATTGTTGAAAAGGAGCGAGATGACATTAGGTGCTGGAAGTACCCACTGCCAGGTGAACCACCACTTGAAAGGCGCTGTGGAACAGCATTAAAATTTGACATTCAGAGAGGATTTGGCCTACTACAGGACAGCTATACGGGAGAGTCCATACCAGTGTGTCGGAGGGCCATCAAGAGAGATTATTTGCCCAGGTCAAAATATAATCTCCGGCCCACGAAACCCCAAACAACATCCTTTCCAGCCAGCCCCATCTGATAACTGGGAAGAAACATGGGAAGACTACTACCAGCGAGGGGACGCTGGTCTGAGGTCACTACTATACCTCTTTCCACTACCTCTCTTTCTACTTCTGCAGCAACTGAACCAGCCACGACCGCCTCACTGGATACTGATAAGCCGTTCAGTGGTTACCGCTTCTGCAACGCCTGCAGTGAAAACTGCCTTATTAACCCCCATGGTTTCTGCAAAGTATAATTCTTTATCCGTGCCCTCAACTCCTGCAGTGAATACTGCTTCTCCAGCCAGTACTGCATCGTCAGCGTCCACTGACACATCATTGCCATGAGGGGGACCCAGAACCGCCAGAGTCACTGAAGCCTTTCTCCCAGGTACAAACATCAGAACCCTAGCGTTTCACTCTGAGAGACATGGAACATTGTATCTGGATCCTTTCTGGCGTTTGTAAGTAACTGAGTGCAAAGAGACGCTCCGCTGATTCAAAAGTGGACTAGGCCACGCTGGCCATAAAAGGTTATGGGTCCAGTTGACCATTATGTTTTGCTTGTGTGACCCCCATCCTGCAACGTTTAAGACCCTGTGCCCGGCCTAGCCGAGATCCCCTATTCCCTTTTTCCCCCTTTCTTGTGAAAAAGGACTCATATTGTTCTTTAACAAAAGGACTGACGCATAGTAGCCCAAGAGGTGCACATGGACTGATGCATCCAGTTAGTTTAATTCCAGTTATTTGCACTATGGACGATATGCTCTTATTGCCCACTGCATTTTAAATGTTTGCACTTTAGAGAAAGTGGTATGCAATCTATATCTTGTTTGATATATATTCTATGCAACAGTTACTTATTTATGTGACATTAACTCCTTTCTATATTTAAGTGTTATTATTATTGCATTGTTTTATTATATATGCTTAAATATGTGGTTTATTATTCAAGTAACCCTCCGCCTGCCAAAGGTCGCCAAGGACGGCTCATTCTTAGAGGGGGAGCATGTAATGGCCCAGAACGGTATTTATTGTCAGGCGACTGGAGGTATATTATTGCCATTGGAAACCCTAGACTGTCTGTATTGGGGCCTATGTATTTGCTTCTTTTTCCTAGCTCTCTTGTAGTGATATTGTTTTCTGCCATATATTTATTTAATATGTTGTTATTTATTAATCTCCAATGAAACAAGTGTTGAGCTTGATCAGTGCTCCTCCCCTGCAACCTATCAGACTCTAGTGATTGGTCAGGGGAAATCTAGCTCCGCCCACCTTTTACCCAGAGGGCTGTGCGGGTCTTGTCAGTTGGCAGTTGGGGATCTGTGACTCATATCTAGCAGTCGGCCATATTGAGAGATTTTAAGCACAAAGAAACTGTTCAAGTTATATACTTCTTATGCAATAAAAGTTACTGTTGTACCTCACTGCCTCGACTCCCTGTTGTCTACATTTATCTGCACCTTATCACCATCAAGGGCTTCCCTCATTAACCCCTCAGCTGTGCAATGTTCAGACAGGAGAAAATGTTCTAGGGGCATTCCTAATGATGAAGACGGTGGGAAGGAGCGATTGAGGGGTGGTGCAAAGTTAGGACACAGATACTCCAAGCCACGGGGGCACAGGGCTGCAAGTTTAAAAGTTGTTTTTTAGGACAATAACTGCATCACCTGCCGAACGGACCCCAGGACAGATCTTGGATTAAAAGCAGCTATCCGAAGGTACAAGTGGTTTGGGGGGGACAGATTGTAGGTACAGAGTCACTTTAAGAAAGCTGTTTCAGTGATGCAAAGTGCAGGTATGAAACCTCTGTACACTAGGATTACATGAAAACTTTGACCCTTCACTACAGGCAAAACATTTGATATGACACAGGCTGTAAAGTACTTGCAGGTAACATTTAAGATTTGGTCAGAGTTCCCTTTATCAACTGCTCTTTGAGCAGTTTTACTGGAATACAGTCTCTGGGTGCAGTGGAACACTTAATGGGTTATCTAGGTTAGAGATGAGCAAACCAAACTTCCTGTACCAAGACTCTTTCTGAAGTTTGCAAAAAAAATTGATTTGGGAACATATCAAATTTTTTGAAGGTTCGTACAAAAGTTTGTCCAAAAGGGAGGCCGCACATAGTGCATTACATTACAGCAAAAGTGCAGGTGCAAGGGGTTAGCCATAATCCCTTGCAGCTAGGCAATGGGTGAGTAAGTCAACTGTACAGTGATCTGAAAACATACATTTACACTAGCTAGCGCGAGATAGCTAGAGGCAGCGAGAGGGAGAGTTAGAGAGGGTTATAGAAGGTTAATTAGGTATCAGACACAGATAGAGGATGGTGTGAGGGTAGTAGTGTAAGATGTTTAGCTGTCAAATGGTTCACCTGTCAAGTTACCTCAGATGGCCGGTTCTAACATCGTGTCTGGCAGTAGCATATATGTCATTGCCAATTGCCAATGACAGTGACTTTAAAAAGTCTTTTAACTGTGGAGTACCTTAAAAATGGCCACCAGACAGAGATGGGTCAATAAATGCAGATTTCCCAAGGCAACACACCCAGCTGGGTGGTGTCAGCAGCCCACCATTCCATGCATTCATCACAACTTTGGATCTAGGTCTGATTGAGGTATGAGCCACCTTCATCCCTTAGACATTACATGATATTTTAGGAAATAGATATAGCCATGAATAAATTTAGGAACTGGTTGCTAAATCTCCATCGCCACTACCTCACTGAATGGTTAAATATAAAGTTAATGATGTGCTTTTACTCATTTGGTAAGTCACTTACAAATACACGCAGATTTCGGGCACAGACCAGACCAATAGCACCATTCTGCTCTGGACCACAAATGATCAGCACGGTTGGCTGCTTTTTAGGAAGTGTTCTTAAGGGATACACCTGTCAAGAAAGGAAAGTTGTTACTTTCTATATAATCCAATATACAGCATTTATATAAATCTCTTTAGATAAAGCAAATCCAAGCAAAAAAAAGCATGCAGAGGGAATTGTAATTTTTTTTCCCCCAGATCATTGTGAGGTTGTTTACAAAATGTATTGAACTTCAGTTGACCTACATTAAATTGATATAAGAAGCTGCAAACTGGTGTCAATATGATAGCAGTTTTTCAGTCAATAAGTGAATTGTAATATTACAGTAGAAGGCATTGTTATGATCTAATATCAGGGATACATGCACCATGGAAAAAAATAGCATAGCCCCTTTAGTGGTCTGTGGCCTATGACAGAAAGCTAACAGCTGTTTACCCTACAATAGCATTCAGCTGTATCTTTATACTTCAGATGCAGTACGGTTGTGAATAGTGGTTTCATAGAGATCTAGAGCACCAAACCAAAAATGCCTTGTATTGGGGATGACCCTACTGATAAGGCAAATAGATGCACTAAAGAGGAGCGCCAGGTATCAGTGATCTGGCCTGCTAAGGATTATGTAGATGACCATTCATACACCCTTGGTTTATTTTCATATTTAGGGTACAAACCCACTTGACGTATTTCCTGCGTGAATCAGTCTTAAAAATAAGCAGGCAAAATGCAGGTTGGCTTTATACGATTGTTCTGCATTAAAATACGCAATTGCGTATTTTTGAAGCGTGAAGCTTGTTGTTAGCAAAGCATCAGTTGTTAACAACCTGTGTGAAAAACACATGTAGCTTCACGCTTCAAAAATACGCAATTGCGTATTTTAATGCAGAACAATCGTATAAAGCCAACCTGCGTTTTGCCTGCTTATTTTTTAGACTGATTCACGCAGTAAATACGTCAAGTGGGTTTGTACCCTTAAAGGATTTTTTTAGTATATGTTGAAATTGTATCATTGGGCCACCTTGCTTTTCTAACACACCCTAAACAAGGCAAAAACTTTTGTACAATAAAATCCCTCTAACAATCCAGACCTTGGTTACTGCCATTGCACAGCTGTGTCCTAATATCTCAATAAGTTGTTGCTTCCCAAAGCGGTAATCTTCCAGTAATTCTGTTTCTAAGGCTTCAGCTTCCTGTTTACTGAAGAAAAAAGACATAATAATTAACATTCCAAATGCAGGAGCTATTTTTGTTTCAGACATTAAAACAACACCCAAAGTAGATCCGCTAATAAAACTTAACTTTTTTTTTCTTTTGGCTATCCCAAAAAAACTCTAAATTGTACTACAGATGAACGTTGTGCATCCATATCAATGTAAACTGGTTAATGTGAACCAGTTTGTTGAAAACCAGTTAGACAAAGGAAGGAAGCACTAAAGTGTCCTTTGCTGCCCGCTTCAATAAACACAGAAATCCTTGAAATTTATATATAGATAGTTATAAATAGCAGAGCTGCAATGTATTTTATAGATTACAAATTACGGTGTATTGTCTAGTTATCCATTTTCTGTCAGCTGTTGGGAAGAAAAGGTTCATCAGGAATTAAAACAGCTATTTGTATTGCTAGAGTGATATTACTGTTTATCTACATGTCTTTAGAATTAAAGGGGTGTGCCCAGGCCTCATTTAGCCTGGGTGTTGCAACCAAAGGTGGCCCCAATTCCAAAAATAGCCAGCAAGCTGTAATTCTGCTTCCAACACTGTTAAATAGTTGTTAGAATAAGGAGACACATGGTGCATTTATATATCAAACTGTGCATTCAAAATGTAGCACAAATATTTTATTCTCTGGCATAGAGAGGCTTTTCCAAGCTCCTGAAAAGCTGCAAGTTGGAATGCTCGCTTTCCCCGCTTGATTGACAGCCGGAGGCAGGGTCAGGTATAGGTAGGGGAAGTTAAGGGCTTACAGCTTGCGGCACTTTAGAAGCTTGGCAATGCTTCTTTGTACTAAATAATAAAATTTGAATAAAAGCATTTTTCTATGTTCTGGAAGCATAGATGGATATATGAAAGGTACCATGTGTCTCTAACAGTTAACAGTGTCAGCAGTTGGGTACATGAATTGCAGATCCCCTTTAACTACAACTAATAGAACAAAAACTCTTGTGTTTTCTTCTAGCTGGAAATAGGAAAGGGTGATAGAATAAAGCATCTATTAATATCCCAAGCACAAAAAGGACATGTCCTGGTGCGGATTGTGATTGTGGTACGGATTACCAATAAATGTCTACGGGATCTGTAATTTTTATGGACATCACGGATGTCACATCCGTGACATCTGCAAAAAACACGGATCAAATCCATGCAAACTAGTAATATTCACATTTTACAGAAACGGATTCAATTACGGATGGAAATACGGATGAATTTATATGGACCACAGAGAAAAAAAAAAACGGTTTAGCGGTCCAGAAAAATTACTGAACGTGTGAATAAGGCCTTAGTGTTAAGATATCCCATAAATAAGTATTGCCTAAATAACTTAAAACAAATTATAGAAACAAACAGAAACTTTTCGATGTGCCCTCATTGGTGATTTAAGAATAACTGGACTTTCACCCAAGTTAACAATTTATATAAACTGTGCATCAAATACTCATAAAGTAATTTAAGTTTTGCTTAAAATTTATTTATTGCCATTAAAGTTTAAGTTAGTTACATGTAGTCTTTTGAAATGAAACATCTCCCTCCAGTGGCAAAGATGAGGAACAGCATACAATCATTCGCCTGTATTAGAATGCAAATATGCCAGAAGGCAGACGAGGACACGGCATGGCAGGAGAGCTCCAGCAACTATAGGGGGACCATTTACTATAGGGGCAATTTACAGGGAGCCACCTACTACAGGGGGCCATCAACTATAGGGGGCCTACACAGAAGGCCATCTATTATAGGAGGATCTACAAAGGTGGCCATCTACTATTGAGGGACTATACAGAGAGCCATCTACTATAGCGGGACTTATACATGAGGCCATCTACTTTAGGGGGACATAAACAGCAGGTCATTTACTATAGGGACACTATACAGGGGGCCACCTACTTTAGGGGGAGTCTATAGTATACAGGTTTGTACAAAGGGGCCTATACTATATGGGGGCCTGCACACAGAGGGGGCTCATACGATATAGGGGCTACGCAGTGGGGCCTCATACTATATGAGGACTGCACAGAGGGACCTAACTAAGTAGAGACTGCATAGAGAAACTTATACTATATTCAAACTGCATGAGAGCATACCTAACTATTATGTGAGGGCATGGGGGGAGCCTTAAAACTATATAGGGGTACAGAAGGGCACTACTATATGTGCTGGAGCAAGAAACTTTAGATGTTTTCAACATTCCTGTGTTTAGTTTTTGGTTTGCCCAACTTTTCTTTAACATTGCCCAGCTCTCTTGCTATTCAGCTAAGCAGTGGTGGAGATGGACAGTTTCAAGAATGTGATGGCGGCGGCAGTCCTGCAGTAGGTCAGCCAACACTACTTTTCTAGGTGGGCCATCCTTCACCTGCACCAACAAGTTCACGTTACCACCGATACATGGACCAGTAAGCACAGTCCAGTCAGGGACATTACATCTCCCTAAGCTGCCCAATGGGAATTGTCTTGGCACATGACCTACCACCACCCAGGTATGCTGGACGGCAATCCTTGCATCCCACTGCCTCCTCCTCCTACCCTGCCTCCTCCTCTGCCACCTACTCATCTGGCCAGTGCAGCCCATGCACCACCAATTTCAGCACAGCTAGGGGGAAGTGACAGCAGGTGGTGCTGAAACTGATCTACCGGGGGGACAAACCCCACACTGTGCAGGAGCTGTGGGCAGAGATAGAACAGTAGACAGAAAAGTGGTTGCTGCTCCTGAACCTGAAGCCCGGCAAGGTGGTGTGCAACAACAGGCGAAATTGGGTAGCAGCTCTGGGCTAAGCCGGTTTGATGCACATCTCTTGCCTGGTGCATGTACTGAACTTGGTGGTGTAGAGCTTCCTGGAACATTACCCTGCAGTGCAGAACAGCACTTTACAACAAACAAGCCACCATGTGGGACATTTGCTCTGAGTTGGCATGCTTTGAGTACGCCACAATGATGGTAAGTGCTGAAGACGCCATCATCATGGCTGATTCACTAAATAAGTTTAAGGAAGGCCTGTATGTTTTTCTCAATAAATATAATATTACACGTATGATCACTAGATTTCATGTTATAGGATGTTGATTCAGGGCTTTATTAGGATTGCCATAGTGGAGTCTGTAAGGAATTTTTCTCCGTTTGATGGGACAATTGACATCTGCCTCATGATGGTTTTGGTCTCCTCTAGATCAACACAGTAGGGTTGTAGGTTGTACTTGATAGACTCTTGTCTATCAACCTTATTAACTATGTAACTATGAGAGCTGACCCCAGATTCTTAATTGGATCAAGGTCTGGGCTTTGACTAGGCCATTCCAATACATTTACACATCTCCCCTTGAACCACTCTATTGTTGTTTTAGCACTATGCTTTGGGTCATTGTCCTGTTGGAAGGAGAACCTCTATCCCAGCCTCAAATCACTGACAGACCAAAACAGGTTTTGCTTAAGAATATCCCTGTATTCAGCACTATCCATCCTAATCCCTGCTGCTGGAAAAGCATTCCTACAGCATTATGCTGCTACTATCATGTTTCATTAAAGGGATGATGATCTTGGGGGTGATGAGATATGTTGTTTTGCACCAGACATAGCATTTTCCTTGGTGTCTGAAAAGTTCAATTCTGGTCTCATCTGACCAGAGCACCTTCCTCTATATATTTACTCAAAATAAGCCTTTTCATTTTTACTGCAAGTAAAGGCTTTATTATGATCATTCTTCCATAAAGCCCAGCTTATTGTGGTAAGATGTACAGATGGGAACTCTGCAGCTCCTTCAGGATTAACTTTGGTCTCTGTGCTGCTTCTCTAATTAATGCCCTCCTTTCCCTCTCTGATTGTTTGGGTTGGTAGCCCTCTCTTGGTTTGTTGTGCTACCATGTTCTTTCCATTTAATGGATTTGATGATTTTGGACATTTTTTTTATAACCCAACCTTGACTGGTACTGGTCATTTACTAGGGTCCTTTCTACTATTCGGATGCACAGAGTGGGCCTAAAGACATTCAACCATCCTAGCTGCCTCAGAACCTTCTTCAGCAATGGGAGTCCACTCTTTGATGTATAAAAGGTGGTGAGGAGATGGTCTGAGGTTAGGTTAGAGAAGTTCTGAGTTGCTGCCAGAAACTCTGCTAGTCTGCACCCAGATAGCAAGTTGCCCTCTAGGGGCCTGTCATGATACCAGTACCTTCCCTGTAATGATGCTGACCTGTTCCCGTGTTCCTGAGTACTAGCCATGTCAGGCTTGTACACTTTGGGTGTGACTTGCCAACAAGGTTTAAAGATCTGTCTACGCTGAGGTGGTTACTCAAGCTCTCTAAGCCCTGCATTCCACAGTGAGCTTCAGTCAACAGATAGCATATTAGAGAAGAGCTTATGTGTCTGTAGGTTCCTGGTGGGCAGTTCAGTTTAGTCAAGTCAGTATAGAGAGAGAGTATACAAAATACACACAAATAGTATACACAAATAGTGTTGTTCCTTCAGAAGCTTACTCCAGGGCCTGGAGGCCAGGTCCCCTCACAGGGACTCTATGACAGATTCAGTATTTTTCTTAAGTAAAATTCACAAGTACTATGTAGTGCTAAAGCTAAAGGTGGGGTAACTACCATCCAGAGCACACCTTGCCTACAGCTGGAATGACTATGCTTCTACTTGTGTAAGTCAGGACGTTTCGAGCAACAGTGGTTCGTTTGCAGCGGAGCAAAGAGCAGATAAAGCCGAAGTACTCTGTTGATCTTCGCTCGGCCATCTTTGGGAACCTTGAGTAGCTAACTACACCCGGTTGTGCAAGCTCGGGCCTCGAGCTACTACAAATGGCCCTCCATGATCTTTCTGGCAGGAGGAGGTGGTATTCTCTTTTAAATCATGAGTACAAGTACTGTATCTTCTATCAATATTTCTACAAACCAGTCACCTGACAGAGTTCTACTACTATATAGGCAAGGCCCCTTAGTAGGCCACTAGCCTTCCACAAGTCAAGCCTAACCAAGCTTTAAACTAACCTACTAAGCCAAGCTCAAGTACACAGACATCCCTATATATATATATATATATATATATATATATATATATATATATATATGCCTATATACCTTAAGTACCCAGTTTTGTCTGTACCTTATTGCCAAGTTACTACTATTTTTCCTCTATTGCACTGAACTTCAGTAAACTGTTTACTTGTTTATGTACTGCACTCTGTGGTTACCTGGCTACACACCTACACCTGGTCTACTTTTTAAAGTTGTGGGTCAATATACCCAGGGCTGCGCTTACCACTCCTGGCCTTTGTGACAAGTGTCTGGTTAGGGCACTAACACCTAATCCAACACCTGGCAACCCCAGGTTCCTGCACCCATGCTTCTTGTTATTTTTAGTGCCATCCTCCTCCTCAGCCTCTATGCCCTCCTCCATACTCCCCTCAGTCTTCATACCTTTCTCCATCCTTGTCCTCAGCCTCTGTTTCCTCCTTCATTCTCCTCCTCAGCCTCTATGCCCCAGCCATCCTCCTTCTCAAACCCCATGCCTTTCGTTTTCCTCTGTTCTCTCTTCAGCCTCAGGGCCCTCTTCCATCCTCCTCCTTAGCTTCTGTGCCCTCCTCCATCCTCCTCTCAGCCTGCATGCCCTCCAACTTCTTTTCCAGCCTCTCCTCCTTCCTCATCTTCAGTGTAATTGCCATCATCCATCCTACTAATAAGATTCCTTACTCTCCTCCATCCTCCTCCTCTGTCATCATGCCCTTTTTCATTCTCTTCTTCAGCCTCCATGCCCTCCTCCGTTAATTCTCCTCTGCAGCCTTTATTTCCTCCTCCCTCCCTTTTACAGACTCCATTTTATTCTCCATCTTCTTCCTCGGTTTCAAAGCCCTTCTTCCTCATCCCACTCCACAGTCTTCATGACCTCCTTCTTCCTCATCCACAGCCTCCATGTCTTCTTTCCTCATCCTTTTCTGAAGTTGCTGAGCTGCTTGACTCCTACCTGCAGCCTACAAATAAGGTGGAGTAGGCTTTGGACTTTTTCCTGCTATGTCTGGCCCTCTTGTCACTTGACATTTATTAAAGCCAGACATCAATAATTGGAAAAACTACCTAGTGGGGGACTTGTCTACTTAATTAGGGAACCTACCTACCTACCTACCTACTTTAATGTGTATAAGTGTGAAGTATAGAGTCTTTGGCAAAAGACTAGTCATAGGTGGAAAAAGTCATCATGGCATTCTGGGCCTGAATGAAGAAGGTGTGGGAAAGAGAATGACTCTTATCAAAGAACAAGGCCCATATGATGCACTGATCAGTTGTTTTGTATATTTAGAAGATAAGGTTAAAAATAAATACAATAAAGACAATGAACACATTAATTGGTTGGTTTACATTTGGATTAAACAGATTGAGTAGCTGATCCAATGCAAAAGACATTACCTGGCATCAGCAGCTGTAAACATAGCTTCATAATGAAATTACTATTACATGTAATTTTCATCTGCTCTGCAGTTGTGACTCCTAACTATATTCCTAATGATTTCATTGAAAATACCCTCAGCACATAGTAGTTACTAAACAACCAGCTGCAATTTAGTAGCACGTAAATCCTAACCATTCCTAACCAAAGTTAAGCTTGATTAGCAAAGAGCAAGTTTTATCTTTATGTTTTGTCCTGAGCTCAAATGACAAGAGAATACTGAGAAGCAAGGGTTTTTCTAGAATTATTGAAAGTCAGTTGTTCTTCTAATTATATTATCTGGCAGCCCTGAAAACGATTGTCTTCACAAACATCAATCAGATGAGGCTATACTGCTTTATTAGGCCATTTTCACCAAATGACTGTGATTTACTGTGTAAGGCTAACATTAGGCCAGCTGGCAGCGCAATAGGCACTGATTCATATTATTTTTCAACAGATGTATATGTGCATGTGTGAATGCATGCCACACACATGACTCACATGCTGACAAGTGTGCCTAACCCCGAAACATAACTCACAATATCACCTTCCAGAATTACATGGACCTATTTCTATTCCTATTCCAAAAGCAGGCCAGACAGGGGAACTATAGGACCATATGCATTGGAGGGTCAAGGTTAGTAATATCTATGGCACAGCCTGTTTGCAAAAGGAATGTAAGAATGCCAAAAGCTTTGCCTCTCCCCCTCCTTCCTACTTTACTATAAAGCAGCTAGAAGTGATGTAGATACTGTTGGGTCCCAGCTCCACTCCTGTTGTGTTTTGAGGCTCCACTCCTAGTTTCTCATCCAAACATTTATAATGTAGAAAGGTGGCACATTGAGTAAATATAGTGAATTTACTTGATAATGGTATTAATGAATGAAAAGCACATGTCCACAGCAAGAGTGACGTAAAATGTGACAAACACATAATCTGCTCCTAGATCATAAGAATCCAGAGCCCTTACTGGCAACAGCAGGTAATATTGTATAGCATGCAAGCATTCAACCCAAATCAGGAAATAAAAGAGCCCTATTACACGGTCAGATATTCCAGATAAGCTAGCGCTGATCTACTAGATTGCCGCTCGCTTACTGAGCCTATTACAAGGCTCAATAACCATGCAGAAAGAGATACATGGCCATTGTTAGCGTAAAGTGTAAAATACTGATGATAGGCTGATCATTGTCTTTCAACACCATCGGAAAAGCATCGCTATGTTTATTAGTGCTGCACATCCAAAGCTTATAAACTTCATACATACCTTTCCACAATACTCTGCGTTCTTCTAGCTCCTACCCGTTCCCCACAGCTGTCACTGGAACTGTTGAGCCAGCCTCTAAAGTGGCAATCCGGTTAGCCAATCACTAGCCAAGACGAGCCACAACCAATTGGCTAAGCAGCCTGTCACTTCCGAAACTGGCTCAGAAGTTCCAGCGGCAGCTGTGGAGAGTAGACAGATGGTAAAAGCTAGAAGAACACCAGGGAGCGTGGACAGGTATGTATAAAGTTAATTATTTTCGTTACATACTCATCGGCCGTCGGATGCACAGTGCTAATACAAGCAGTGATGCGTGGTCGGTGGCCAACGATTTTTCAGTGATATTGAAAGACAATGATCAGCTGATGATTGTTTATTTGGCCGACAGTTGTCTTTATTACATGGAGTGATAATCTGCCAAATCCATGTGACTGGGCAGATTATTGCTCCATGTAATAGGGCCTTTATTTCAGAGAGGGGATGTATACAGAATGGGGGAGGAACTACAGAGGGGGAGGTATACAGTGTGGAGGCCTAACTACATTGGAACTTACAATATAGGAACCTAAAGGGCCTTTTACACAGGGCGATTATCATCCAGGGCTGTTGCTAGAAAGGCTCCACCCATGTAAAAGTGACAATGATCAGCTGAGTGTTCGACTGATTGTTCATTCAGAGCAGGCTTCAAAATTTCTCATCATCGGCCATCTTGCTATGTAAACAGAAGATATGAGGCCGATAAGGATAAAGGCAAACTGACACCACACATATACATCTATTTGTGCTGTAGTTTCCAGATCACACAGCAGTTGCATACTTACCTAGTGTGCTGCTGCTTGTGATCCGGAATCCTCCTCACCGGCTCTCCCATGCAGCTGCTATCCTCAGGCCCCGCTTACTCTGAAATTATTGACATTTGGAGGAGGCAGGGCCTGCAGACAGCAGCTGGACAGGAGATCTGAAGAAAAGGATGCCAGATCAAAAGTAGCAGAGCACTAGGTAAGTATGCAACTGCTGTGTGGGTTTGGCAAACATGGATCATTCATGCAGCCCATCCAACCGACTTCTTATGCCATATAAAACGGCCACGGTATAGGTTTCCAAAAATAAACCTTAGCCATTCTTTTAGAGGAAAAAAATAATATAAGACCCTGTCTTATTTTTAGAGAAACACAGAATGTTAAAAAAAATATTTAATACTTAAGTAAACACATAAACCTATACTGAATTTTACCATAAAAGCCCAAGGGGAACAGAGCTAAATGAATGTGAATTACTAACTCTCTAAAGGCTAAAAACACACCTAACCATGTATCTGTATAAGTGTCACAATGTTTGCAAAATGAGCTTTTAATGGCATTACTACCCACACACATTAACAAGATTTCAGATGATTACACAGACACTTTGTGAGCCCCTCCGGAGAAAAAGCAATATTATTTTTATTTATCTGTGTTCATTTCCCCAAGGCACACTTACAGTACAAAGGGCTTGCACTAGAGCAGCATCTGTGCTGTGGTTTTTAGAGATGTTGAATAGATTAGAGTATGTTATTAAAATGATCTTTTCAACACTGCCATACACAGTGCAAGCCCAAGCTGTGTACAGTAAAATAAAGGATGTGTTCCTAATGCTAGCATACATAGTATTCCTTGCAATTTATTGTCAGAATCACTATTACATGAATTGATTTAATGAATGTGTATCCAGTTCTAAATTTCTTCAATTCTATTTGTACTTTATGGATGGGTTACAGGGCAGTCAAAGCAGAACATTTATTAATAGCATCATCTGCCTCATGCGTAGGTGTAGTAAATAATAAACAATAATAATAATAAAATAAATAATATTCATTGTAGAAACCTAAACTGGAGCAACATAGATATTACCTCATGCACATGTGTAGAAAATTAGCGGCACTACAGGTACACAGTGTGGATATAGCTACTTGCTCGTGTCAGTTGGGGTTTGGCTACTACAGGCGGTGCTAACTGTATATAGCAAAATATGATCAACAAAAAAGAAAAAAGCCAGTTGCACTCACCAACGCTTTATTTTTCTCTTAAAAGCATGGACATGTGCGGACACAAGGTGAGCAGACGCTAGGTGAAAGGAGTGGTGACAGTCTGTTTCACGCTCACGGCGCTTCTACGGACCTCGAGAGCTTTAGAAGACAACGATAGATATTACCTCAGGAGACAAACTACCCCAAACTGTTGTGGTTATGTCACATAGAATGCAGCTTAATGGGTTCTCCGGGCACACAGCTTTTATTATATTTTGCTGTTGTTGCACAGAAAATAATAAAGAAAACATACTCACCTAATACACTCCCTCGGTGGTCCCCCTGTGATATCTTCAGGTCCCCCGCTGAAGGTTCCAGCCACTACTTCTGAGACTAATTTGTCTCAGCAGTGACAGCCTGCTCAGGAAATCACTGACTGAAATTAGACAAAGCTGCAGCCAGAATCAGGTAGACATGCTTTAACCCCTTCAGGATCGGGCAAATTTTCAACTTTGCACCTTCGTTTTTTCCACCTCTTGTTTAAAAGGCCATAGCACTTCCTTTTTTCACCTAAATACCAATATGAGCCCTTACTTTTTGCGCCACTAATTGTACTTTGCAATGCCAGACTTAATTTTCCATAAAACCGTAAAAAAAATTATTTGTGTGGTAAAATGAAAAATAAAATGCAATTTTTTTCGGTACGATTACAGTGAAATTAAACTTGTATAACTTTTATTTTGTTTTAAAAAATTAAAACCTTTTAGAAAATTTAAATGTTGCTTAATGTTGCTTCTTATAACGCTTTTATCCTTTGGTCTATGGGGCTGTGTGCAATGATCTGTGCAATGATCTGTACTTTCTATCGATACCTTGGTTGCGTGTATACAACTTTTCGATCACTTTTTATTGCAATTTTTCCGGATTTTATGTGACAAAAGATCATAAATTTTGCACTTTGGCAGTCTTTTGCGCTTACGCCATTTACCGTGCAAGATCAGGAATGTCATAATTTATTAATTCAGGCAATTATGCATGCTGGGATACCAAATATGTTTATTTATTTATTATTATGTATAATATATGAAAAGGGGGGGGGTGATTTAAATTTTTATTAGGGGAGGGGATTTTGTATTAATGAAAAAAGTTTATTTTTTATTTTTTTTTACACAGTGTATATAACACAGCACTGATTGATCAGTGTTGTATTACTCTGGTCTGCTGCAGACCAGATCTGTCAATTACTGAGCCAGGATCAATGTCATTCCGGCGCTGAGGTCCAATGCGGTAAGTTGAATGGATCGCCCCTCTGTGATCGCATCGCGGGGGAGCTATCCCCCCCCCCACTAGACCACCACGGATCCAGGGAAATAATTATTTAAATGCAGCTGTCAGTTTTGACAGCTTCAACTAAACAGCTAATTAGCGGGCACGGCGATCAGACCGTACCTGCTAACTCCTGGGCTCCTAATAGCAGCTCCTGATAGCAGCTGGGATTGCAGTGGTTCAGAGAACTCCCCTACCCGACCCAGGACGTACAGTTACATTCTGGGTCATGAAGGGGTTAAAGATGGGCTTTACAGATTCCTTTATTAAGACTCAAACTATGCAGATCCTGAACTCCTGCCACATCTCTCTCTTAAAGCCCATGTTTCTTAACCGCTTCTCGAGGAAGACCATCTCTGCTCCCTCACAAACAGTCTTTTCAGACATCTATGCCGTCAAAGACGTCCTGACCATGAAGATATTTGGAGGGCGGTGGTATTGGTGGACTGAAAAGATTTTGGTCCAGAGGAGAGGTCCTGGGAGTCCAACATTTTAGATCGAGGCCTCATCCAGAAGTTCTTAGAGGCATGAAGGAAGGCGAGGCCAAAGGGGGGGGTACTATCACGGCGGTGGCTCCTACCTTCTGCTGCAGTCGTGCTCCTGGCCACGGTTTCCCCATCCTCCGGCCAGTGTCCCTGGGTCCCAGTGCCCGCAGTTATGCCTGTGTTCCCAGCTGTCCTCCTTTCTGCCAGCATCCGTGGGTCCCGGGGTTCAGTCTCCTGCACATCCTGCCCCCTCCCCCACTCTGCAAGCTGGTGCATGAGCGTCCCTGCTCCCACAATATAATTTATGGGGTGAAATTGGGGAAAAAATGCTATTTTGTTTCCGTGTTTACATAATGCACTTTACCGTTAAACTGACATGATATCTTTATTCTATAGGTTAATCTTAATATATATGCATGTTTACATAGCTTTTCTAATGTTTTACTATTTTTTTAGCAGTAAAACTTTTTTGCAAATAGGTATGATTAAAATGGCTGTATTCTGACTCTTACAATGCTCTTAGTTTTTTACCTAACGGGCTGTATGAGGCATCATTTTATGCGTAATGATCTCTAGTTTTTATTATACCATATTTGTATATGTCGGACATATTGATCACTTTTTATAATTTTTTTTTATTTAAAAAATGTAATAAAAAATCAGCAATCTTTTTTTTTTACCACTTGTTCACATGGTTTACCGTGTGGGAACAATATCATTTTACTTTAATAGATTAGACAATTACGCATGCTGCGATATATTATGTTTGTTTATTTTATTATTTTTATGTGTTTTATTTAAAAAATGGGAAAGGGAGATGATTTAGTTTTAAAACATTTATATTTTTAGTTTTAACATTATATTTTTAAAAACATTTATTTTTAACACTTTTTAAGTTCCCCTAGGGGAGTATTACATGCAATCATGCAAAAGGCTACAACCTTCTGCAGCTGACAGCCAAAGTTAATGATTGCAACTGCAGCATCTAGGTGGTTAGCCACTGGTCACTTCTTCTGAAGATCTCTTTGACTGTCATATTAAGACAGCCTGCTATACATATGTATTGTAGTGGACTGTACAATCAATGACACAGTAACGGTCTCTATAGCAGTAATTTTCAACCAGTGTGCCGCGACACATGGTCGGGTGTGCCGCGGGGAAAGTTCCCCAAACTATGGTGCCCCTGTGTTTTGTTCCCCGGCAATGCGCAGCGATCAGTGGCAGGTTATAATGTGGGCGGTTGCGTGGTGCGCTGCGGCGGCCAGTAGGTGAGGCGACCATCTCAGAACAGGTGAGGAGGAAGGGGGGGAGAGAAACCTGGGGATGGGGGAGAGAAACAGCGGAGATAAGCAGGGGGGAAAGAAGTTTGGTGGAGAGAAGCACAGGAGAGAAGCACAGGAGAGAAGCATGGGGGAGAGAAGCAAAGGAGAGAAGCATGGGGGAAAGAAGCAAAGGAGAGAAGCATGGGGGAAAGAAGCACAGGAGAGAAGCATGGGGGAGAGAAGCAAAGGAGAGAAGCATGGAGGAGAGAAGCAGGGGGGAAAGAAGTTTGGTGGAGAGAAGCACAGGAGAGAAGCATGGGGGAGAGAAACACAGGAGAGAAGCATGGGGGAGAGAAGCAAAGGAGAGAAGCATGGGGGAGAGAAGCACAGGAGAGAAGCATGGGGGAGAGAAGCAAAGGAGAGAAGCATGGGGGAGAGAAGCAGGGGGGATAATTATGGTGGAGAGAAGCATGGGGGAGAGAAGCACAGGAGAGAAGCAGGGGGAGAAGTATGGTGGAGAGAAGCACAGGAGAGAAGCAGGGGGGAGAAGTATGGTGGATAGAGGTACAGGAGAGAAGCAGGGGGGAGAAGTATGGTGGAGAGAAGCACAGGAGAGAAGCAGGGGGGAGAAGTATGGTGGAGAGAGGCACAGGAGAGAAGCAGGGGGGAGAAGTATGGTGGAGAGAAGCACAGGAGAGAAGCATGGGGGAGAGAAGCACAGGAGAGAAGCAGGGGGAGAAGTATGGTGGAGAGAAGCATGGGGGAGAGAAGCACAGGAGAGAAGCAGAGGGGAGAAGTATGGTGGAGAGAAGCACAGGAGAGAAGCAGGGGGAGAAGTATGGTAGAGAGAAGCACAGGAGAGAAGCAGGGGGGAGAAGTATGGTGGAGAGTAGCACAGGAGAGAAGTAGTTGGAGAAGTATGGTGGAGAGAAGCACAGGAGAGAAGCGCAGGGGGGAGAAGAAAACAGGCCCAGGTTTCACACTAAATGAGTATAAATACATTTAGAATCTATATTATTAACTATATGTATAATATGTACTGTTTTATTGTCATTTTGTGCCATTTTGGTTGGTGGTGTGCCCCAGGATTTTTTAAGTATAAAAAGTGTGCCGGGGCTCAAAAAAGGTTTGAAATCACTACTCTATAGACTAAGGATTTAATGGGGGGGGAGGATGATAAAAATTCAAGTCAACCTTTTCCCTCTTTTAAAAAAAACAAACAAAAAAAACAGTCCTGTCTCCAGGACAAGCAATCATATGGCTCTTTCAATGGAGAATTAACAAGCAAAAATTAAAATAGTACAGGTCTCTTTCTGTAACCTCCTAAGAAGTCCTCTCTGTGCATTAGCATGCCCATTTTGTGGGCTACGGCTACGTTCACACGTAGCAAAACTAGCAGAGTTCCGCGGCAAAATTTTCCGCCGTGGAATGCCGTTAGCCTCCCTCTCATAATGGGAGTCTATGGGAGGCACGCGCTGCTGCTCTCCCCGCGCTGAAGAATGAAGACGCTGTGAGAACAGCAGCGTGCGCCTCCCATAGCCTCCCAGAACTCCCGGAATTCCGCTAGTTTTGCTACGTGTGAACGGGCCTTACAGTGGGGAAATGCAAAAAGAGTAGAAACTAAAAATGACAAATTTGTAATCAGTATTTTTTATCTTACTTACAGATTACTTTAGTTTTGGGGTGGAGGGGTATGGGATATGGCCCAATATAAAGGACAACATGGTAGAGTAGGTTTGTGAATCAGAACCATTGAGCCACTGTCTTGAGGTAAGAAGGAAGATGAATGAGGTTGCACAGTAACCCACTGTAAACAATTACCCCTATTTCCAGCCAGGGCTTGGTACTGGAGTAAGGGCTTCTAATTAAACATCTCTCAGGCATTCATCTGAAAATGCTGAATTGCATTGCAGCTCTATACATCAGTGCTTTGTAAATGTAATCTGTAACATATAAACAGATTCTAAATCGAGCAGTCTACCACAGTAAATTAATTTCTAGGATTTCTACCCATTACTAATGCTCCATGCAATCTGAACCCATTACTGAGCTTGAATTCCAAAATCAGCCATAAGAACAAAAAACAGTGTTATACCCTAGCAGCTGTAAATATGTAAATTAAAAGCATTAATAACTTTATGCAGTACTTCAGTCCCTGGACTAGAGTACCAGAGTCATTTTTCAATTTTCAGTATATTTAAATGGGATATTGGATGAATGAGCAAATTTTATATTAAATTTTAGAAGGTTAGGAATCTTTTAATTAAATCTTGAAAGTTGCAACATACCATTTCCATTACCTTACAGTTCCATTGGCTTATTGTAACGTATAGCTCAGGGACCATAGGATAAACATAGAACGGATTAGTGTGTTTTTACGGAGGGTTAAACTTCAACTGTGCCATAACCCCTATTTTGCCTATTATTGCCCTAAGCAAAATACTGCCACATTTCTGCCAAGTATTATACTGTTTCTTGCTGTATTACAGTTTACTTCTCCCTTTTGTTTACTGATGCCCTTCCTTTCAGGGTACACTACAGATGTTTTGTACAGATGAGAATGTTTTATTGTGCCTATACTCTTTGTGCTCATAATATTGCAGTATCCTGCTACTTATTTGAGTAAAGCTGAATCTAAGGTAAGCAGGGTTCACATTTCGTTTTTGCTGTCCATTTGATGGATCTGTTTAATGGAGGGGGGGGGGACTGATGAAAAAACCAATTGTGTTTTTTTTTTATTATTATTATTTTAGCATACACAAAAAACGAGGTTGACCAAGTTTTTGTATACGCAAAAAAAATCTGATCCATTTTGATGCCTATTTTATGTAAGTGTGGAAAAACACCACATAAATGCATCAATTTTTTCCATTAGACGAATACATTAAATGGACAGCAAAAATGCAGTGTGAACACAGACTTAGTTTACATGCTACAAATTGGAACATCAAATTTTCTAATGTTTGAATTGTACTTTACTTTATTATTAATAATAATATTATACTGTATAGCACCAACAGATTCCACAGCACTTTGACCTTTGCACCATGTGCTTGCAGTTTTGGACGTGCCTAGGGCCCACAAGTGAAATTGATTCTAAGGGCCCACCCTACAGTTACTGTACATGAAAGTATTATTTCATAATTTTTTAGGTCTCATGTACAGGGCCGTATTTACCATTAGGCACCTGTGGTCCGGTGCCTAGGTCAGCACCTTGCAGGGGGGCAGCACCAGGGAGCAGGGGGACAGAAAAAACTAATTTTTTTGTTTTTATTTTTTTTAGTTTCCCTCCTCCCGTTCAGACTTGCCAGTAAATCTGGTGTCTTTTTCAGGGGGGTGGGGGGTATGGTGGTTTTGGTCAGGTCTGGTATCGCCAATAGGTGCGTGAAGATGGGTCTTCAGGTTTAGTGCCAAGGGCAGCAGCAGCTGTTAATACAGCCCTGCTGATGTAAAAACACATTTTGCAAAATGCAGTGTGTAAATCAGACCAGTAATGTTCATCTCCCTATATCAAATACGTTTTCCATTACTGCCACTGGGCAGGGCACACACAGCTTTCAGTCATAATGTGCTGTGTGTCAGCTCTGTGCTGCCACCCCACTTCGACTTCCTCTCTGAATGGACACACAGCAAGCAGCTGAGGAAAGCTAGGGGATACATCCTTCCCTGCTCTGCTGCTGTTTATTTTCTTTGTGCTTCCAGAATGTAGAAAACTGCTTTTATTCTCTGTTACAAAGAGTCAAAAGAGGCTTTTCCAAGCTCCTGAATAGCTGCAAGCTGTAATGCTTTCTCTCTTCCGTCCCTGATTGATTAACACCTCAAAGCTGAGTTCAGGTATGGGAGGGGCAGTAAAGAGGTCTTACAGCTTGCAGAAGATCAGGAGCTTGGGAAAGCCTCTTTGACTCTTTGTACAAGAGAATGAAAGCATATTTCTACATTCTGGAAGCACAGACAGATTTTAACAGCTATTTAACAGTGTCATTAGTTTATAACATGATATGCAGCTGGCAGATTCCCTTTAAGGACAAGATACTGTTAGTAAAGGCCAGCATGTATAAATGTAGGAGGGGAATGAGCCTTCCCCAGTGGTAGATACAGGTAGCAAAAATGTTATCATGTTCCTATGGCTGCGTAAAGGGGAGCACAGAAAAAAGGTTCTGTCTTCATTAGGAACTGTGGTCCTATTGCCACTTCTTCCAGGATAACATTTAGTTACTTAAAGCAAGCATCAATTCAATGATAGTTCCCCAAACATAATCCATAACAGGAATGAATCCAGTGCACTGTAAAGGCCTCAGATATCAATCCAGTAAACCACCTTTGGGGTATAGTGAAACGTTAACAGGGATTGACAGCATAACTGTGCACATGATAAATCAAAGTCATTGTTTGATGCTATCATGTAAAAATGGATCTGGATCTCTGAGGGATATTTCCAAAGCCTTCTGGAATCCATAGAAATCCATGGCAATCCAGGGAACATAAAATAGCTTTCAGGGGGCTCCTACCCAGCACATATGCCTGTGTGTGAAGCAACATACAGTGCCCTTATTAATATTAAGCAGATGGTATGTCATTACAGTTTTCATGTAATCTGCTCCTGATCTGCTGCGTTTAGACATAAACACTCAGCAGTGATGTTTAACATGAATGAATTAAACCGCTTCTCCTGCTGAACATATTCTATTCTGCTGTCTGTTTTATTAAACCTCTGCCTCCGGTTTTCTGAATCATCTCAGTTGCAATGCTCTGAGCCAGAGGAGCAATGTAGCCATTGTAACCTTTAAGGTGAATAAATATAGGTCGATTGGCCTCCATGTGTCAAACAACATGCTAATGCTTATGTTCAACTGTTGCCTCTAGACAACAACCACTTGCGCTCAAACTTACTCTCACGGAAAGAGATAAAGAATAAATCAGATGTAAAAGAAAATGTTCCACCAGAGAATAAATACATATCAGTACTAGATAAATAGAGAAATCTTTTTTGTTTTAATTTTTTATTCCTTGTTTTATTCCTTGGTTTCTAAGAGCCATAACTCCTATAGTTCCATCTATAGAGACAAAAAGTGCTTGTTTTTTTAAAGGACCAGTGGTATCTTGAAATTATAAATTTCATTGTACCAAAAAAAATTTACAGCAAAACAAAATAAAATTATCTGTGGGGGTTAAAATAAGGTCCTATTCACATATCAATAATCCTGACCGCAAATAAAGACCCGCAACAAGATTCTGATGTGTATCTGTCCCCGTCGGCATTTGCACAAACCCGTTAATAAAAATGAGTGTATTTTATGTGGCATGGATCATTGCCCTTTCATGGATCTATAGCAACTACGGATGTGTAAAAAGGTCCATAGTAATCAATAGGTACTATTAGAGATTAGAGATAGCGAGTGAAGCACTTCGCTATCTCTGCAATCCGCTCATCAGCCGGTTGCCTTTTTACTGACTGCTTCTCTGTGCTGATCCTCCTGGGTGCTGGGAAAAGCTCAATCCAGTCCTGGGAAACTGGCAAATCCAGGACTGGGAGCAGCAGTCAGTTAAAAGGCAGCAGGCTGATGAGCGGATTGCAGAGCTAATGAAATGTTTTGCTTTTTTATTACTGTAAATGTATTAATCCCTAGGTACTGTACTGTCCACAATGACAAATCATAGTGAAATGTGAAAGGGGCCTATACATTTTCAAAAAGTTTCAATATGAGGTACAACTGACACATTGCTTTATTCTGTGAGTCAGAATAGTTACAGTGATGTCATATTCATGTTTTTGGTATATTTTCCTACTTTAAAAAAATGTAAATCTTAAAAAAAAATTGTATTTACTATTCTATGCAGTTATTTGAGGGTTTATTTTTTATGTGATTCTGGCATTGTTTTTTTTTTTTTTATGGTGTTCAATAATGTTATAATATTTTAGTTCAGACATTTCTGCATGTACAATTACCACATTTAATTTTATATATTTATTTATTTATTTTTTGGAGTTTAGCCAATGGTAGTTGATTAAAATATTTATTTGGGGAAATAAGTTTTATATTTTTAGGAACACTTTTTCCATTTTTTATAGTTTCCATCAATTATACAGAAAACTGCAATACTGTCGTAGCAGCTGACTGGTATTGGGGTCATTTCCAATGCGGGTCATTAACGGTTATTGTCCGCTGCTGATAGCCAATCTAAATTAAGAGTAGCTGTGATATTAAGCAAGTTTGCAATTTACATTTAATATTTTTTTGTTATCATGCTGAAAAACAAAGCTGAACTTTCCAGAAATTCAGCTCCAGTCTCCTGGATGCAGATTTTTAGTCTTGTGCTGGTTGAAAAAAAGAGACTAAACACATGACATCACGGCTCACTGTGTCCATCAGTTAAATTACTGCCTTCTCTGTGAGCACCCAAATGACCTGGGAAACACAGGACTTCCTGTGTTTAGACTCTTTAAAAAAGAGTCAGAACACAGGAAGTGCCATGTTTATATCACATCTACTGTTGATTTAGGTTTTTAAAGTTATAACGACAGTGACACTTTAAGCCCACCTAACAAGCCCACCTATACAGGAAAGTTATTAAGACCAAGAAAAGTAAATAACATTAATTATCTCATAGTATGTGTCAGGATATATTATGCAATAAGTCGACAGTCAGTTTTCAAAATGAATGGGTTGGAAGGAGGAGAATGGAAGATGAGCAAGCATGCTCTATTGAGTATAGTATTCACTCGAGTATCCTCAGCTAATCCGGAAGATCGGGTCTCCATGGATATGGAGACTTAATCAGATGATAATGCATCATCGTCTGACAGCATCTACATATCCATGGAGACGGGACCTTCCGGATTAGCAGAGACTCTCTTCGCGGTTCTGGAAAGTTCAGTTGTTACAGGTATACTTTAAATCACATGGGAGAGGAACGGGGAAAATACACTCGCCGGATCGGTCATCTTGCTGTCTTCACTATTGATGCTCAGCCAATCAGCGGCTGAGACAAGACTGCAGCTGCTGATTGGCTGAGTGGATTTTGCTGAGCGGATTCCACTGGGCCATTCAGCAGCTGCAGCAGTTGTGGTTGTCTGCACGGAACTAGTGAAACAGATTGTCACTTTTAGATTAACCAGGTACCCACCGTTCTTTGGAGCAGGGGGCTCCTGGTTAAATATTTGAATCTCCCATTGATTTATGAAATAGGGAGCATTACTCGAAATGAGCACTCAAGTACTGAAAAATCCTTGAGTAATAAGCATTTTGAAGCTCACTCATCTCTACTAGGGAACTATGAAAAGGTCAGAATTGTGTTGACTAGACGAATGGGTCAGAGGATCTCAAATAAAGGCGGTCTTGTGGGCTCTTGCCATAACACAATTTATGGGAAGTAGGACAGCTGGTGATCTGGCTGCAGAGTCAAGGGCACCCTAGACATAATGATGTCTAATCAAATCCGCCAGACAAGTTTTCTTAAAACTTTTGTGTCTGGCAACCCCTGCCTTCTTCTGGTCACCTTTGATTTGATCATATTTGAGCTTTAAAGGTACCTACCTCTTTGTGCACAAAATCCCTGTTTTGGTAGGTCCATACTACACTCTCTTTTAGGATGAAGTATAAAGCTGCAGTAGTTTTGAACAAGGATCCTGCCATGCACACAAAGTGGTAGGTACCTTTTAAGTGATAGTTCAGGAAAACAGGATGGTCTGGAGACCAGAATTGTCAGATATTCTGATGGGTTTGAATGTGCGTGATACTCAGCATTTTCAGCCAACATGCACTAAAGTGTGCAATAGGATTAATATTCCTGAATATATTTGTAATATTGAAAATTATTTAGCTTTACTAGATAAATGGTCAAAACAATGAAAACTGCAGTCCAGGGGGGATCCTTAATCTGAGTATTGTATTGGTAGGTATGTGTTAGTGAAGACTTCAGAAGAGAGGGATTTAGGGGTGGTGATTTTTTACTAATGCTGTATAGTCTTGAGGACAGGGGAACCTGATTGAGACCTTTAAATATTTTTAGAGCCTAAATAAGGGCCAGGATGGTAGTATTTTTAAAAGAAAACTAAACACAAGAACAAGAGGACACAATCTGAGGTTAGTTGGGGGAAAGATCAGAGGCAAAAGGAAAAATATTTAGAAGAGTTTTAGAGAGTAAGAGTAGTAGATGCTTGGAATAAACTTTAAGCAGATGTGGTTGCTAAATCGACAGTAACTAAATGTAAATATGCCTGTGATAAACATATACAGTATCTATCCTAAGAAAATCATAAAGGAAATAATATAAGGACAGATTATATGGGCCAGGTGGTCTTTTTCTGCTGATAATCTTTATGTTTCTATGTTTCATAGAAAATACTCCCAAAGGTGTTGACAGCCTTTAATTCAATATAAATACAAATGTTCATTTCTATTTCAGTGCCCCTCTTGGTTACTTAAATAAAACTAAATTCTCCAGCAACACACACTAAGGAAAAAAGCTTGCTGGCTCTCCTGAGCACAACTGTTTTCTATGAATGAGTTATTAAAATACGTTTTTTCATCCAAAACCCAGCTGCTATTATTCTGCTGCTATCGACAGCATAAAATGTATGGGTACGCAAAAATAGACAAATTCATTCAAACTATGCAAATGCAAGCTAGATTGCAAAATAACAATGAAGCACTCAAATCTCGGCATGGAAATGCCGGACTGCGCATATTTCTATGCGTAATATTCGTATACTATATTGCATGGACTGAGAGTTTACTCTCTTTACCACACTGCTTTCCCATTTTGCCACCTTTGAATAGGGAACAAGTTAGTTTAAGGTGGACAACCTCTTTAACCCTTTGAGGACCAAGCCCAAAATGACAAAGTGGACCGCGCCAATTTTCTTGTTTGCGTTTTTGTTTTTTCCTCCTCCCCTTCTAAAAACTCTAGCACATTCATTTTTCTATCTACACGGCCATGTAAGGGCTTGTTTTTTTCAGGAATAGGTGTACTTTGTTTCATTCTACCTTAACATGTAACATGAATGCAATATGGTAACTTTTGGGGGGTTCCTGTATTTACGTAATGCACTATACGGTACAAGTGACATGATACCATTATTCTATAGGTCAGCCCGAACACAACCATATGCAGGTTTACACAGATTCTCTTATGTTATAGATTATTAATAAAATGGTCCTATTGTGACACTTACGGGGCTGTATGGGGTGTCAGTTTTTTGTGCTATGATCTCTACTTTTTATTAATACCATATTTGTGTAGCTCAGACGTTTTGATCACTTTTCACTAATTCTTTTATACATAATGTAACAAAAAATCAGCAATCCTGGCGCTTTTTTAGTTTTTTTCGTTTACGCTGTTTGCTGTTCGCAATGCCGATTGTTATAGTTTAATAGATTGGACAACTACACACACTACGGTATATAATATGTTCATTCATTTATTTATTTATGTTTATATGTTTTATTTATAAAATGTGAAAGGGGGTGATTTTAATTTTTGGTGGGAGTAGCTTTTGGGTATTTTTTTTTACACATTTTAAGTTACCCTGGGGGGCCTTTTACATGCAATCATCAGATTGCATACACTGTCCAATGTTATGCCATAGGCATAGCATTGATCAGTGTTATAGGTGCTCTGCTGATTGAGCCTGCCTGTGGCAGACTCAATCAGCAGAACGCCGATTAGACCACACGGAAGAAGGTAAGAGAGCTCCGGCAGTCCATAAAGCAATCGGGACCCCCGCAGTCGCACTGCGGGGGTCCCGATTGGTAAGTGACAGGAGCTGCTCCTGCCACTTACACTTAAATGTCGCTTTAAGGGGTTAATGAAAGGCTCCTTGTAATAAGGATAACAATCAGCCAAAGAAACGATCATCGGCTGTCCATTGTCATTTAAACCAGCATGGGCTGGCGGCTGCCCATGGCTACATGTAGTGGTGCGCAGCCAACAGCTGATGAAAGTGTAAAAATAATAAATATACATACCTATTATCCCTCGTTGTCTTGCAGCCTTTGCCTGTGTTCCCTGCTCACTGCTAAAACTTCTTGCCCCATCTCTGCAGTGAAAGTCAACTCAGCCAATCACTGGCCACAGCACTGCCCCATCTCGGCCAATATTTGTCATTGAAGAGATGAAGCCAGAAGCTTCAGTGGTGAACAGGGAACACAGGCAAAAGGCTGCAGAAAACTAGGGGAGAATAGGCAAGGATCAAAATTATTATTTTTCATGGAAAAGGCAAGGCAAGCACAGACATCACTAACAATGTCTTTGCAGCCCTTGTTGAACAATAATCGAGCCATGTATGGGCTCTACAAGCAAGCAACGATCTAGCAGATTGGCGTTTGCTTACTGTGAGGTGTCGGGCCATGTAATAAGACCCTAAGGCTAGTTTAGTTCAATAGTAAAACAGTGGAGGTCAAATGATGGAGAGAAAAAACACCACAAACTGTCTGGAAAAAAACAGCACCTACAGCATTTTATGTTTTAAAAAAACTGGCTGACCCACTGACTCCCTAAAGAAACTGGCCAAAGTAAAGATAAAGGCGCTACTAAAAATGCATTGTTTATAGCGTGCCCTTTTGCATTTCAGCTAAAATCTGGCTGCAGCATTTATAAGCAAACACTTAAAGGGGTATTCTAGAGAAAAAATATCAAATCAACTGTCAAATAAGCTGCTGTATGCCCGGAAGAAACCATGCAGTTATTTTATTCCCACATAGTGCTTCCTGCTGCCACTTTTGTCCTTGTCAATTCAGGGTAGCAAACCTCTCCTGCTCTTGACAGTTTATAACATAGAACACTTCTAAACACATCTAAATAATCTCCTGCCACCAGTTCATTTGAAAATATTTTTGTTCTTCAAGATAACCCTTTCGACTTCCGGTTCTGGCGCTGCTATGTAGGGACGCAGTGTGGAGAGCTCCCGCACACCCGTCATCTCCACACCGGCAAAATTTAGCGGCAGACTCACCGTGACCCTCCTCAGCTACACCGGGGAAAGCGGAGAACGTTCCTGTGCGGTGCTGCATGGATCGGTACGTCCTTCACAGCACAAAGAAGCTTTTACCAGCCGACACTGTGGACCCCCCTGCTCCGTCTCAGCATTCCAAGATGGCGGGACCCAGTCGGGCCGCACGGAGGCTGCTGACCCCCCATTAGCCTCAGCTCAGCCCCCACTCACTGTGGACTACCACAAACTAGCTGCTGAAGTAGCCATGCGGCTCTCCCCAAATATCCAGAAAATGGTCAAAGCCGCCATCATAGCTTCCCTCACCCAGCTCCAGTCAGACTTAACACAAACCAGTGTCAGGGTGGACAACTTGGAAGCATTGGTGAACTCCCTACGGGGATTCAATAATGACACACAATGTGAATTGGCCCAGCAAAAGCAGGAAATATCCATATTGCGCTCTAAACTGGATGACCTGGAAAATAGGTCCAGACGCAGCAATCTTCGCCTAATAGGGCTGCCCGAATCCGTGCGCAGCAATGACTTGTTCAAGATCTGTGAGAAGGAGCTACCAGAGGCGCTGGGACTGGGCTACTACTGCAGAGTGGAGAGAGCACATAGGGTGGGCCCTGGACCTGCTAGAGGCAACCGTGCTTATTCTACTATGTCCACAAGGCCACGCCAAATAATTATGAAGTTGCTGGATTATAATGATAAAGTGGCAATGATCACAGCCTTCAGGAGGAGGGATAGGGACATCACAGTGAGAGGTTACCGCATCTTATTATTTGAGGATTTTTCAATGGACGTTGTCAAAAAGCGGCGCGCATTCAGTGGTGTCTGCACATCTTTATACCGGAAGAAACTGCGCTTCCAACTCCAGTACCCAGCGATCTTGCGGGTTTTCCACGACAACGGAGATGTGGACACTTACACCTCGCCAGCCGACGCAGAAGACGCTCTGCATTCATGGGAGCAACGCGACCCCCCATCTCGTCGTCTTGCATCGTCCTCACCTGAGAGGGCTCCCAACCAGACCCGAAGGTCACCGTTGCCTCCACGGTCACCCCACCGGAATAGAAGAAACATGTCCCACCGTAACCTCATGGAGGAAGAAAGGCCTCGCTGTCTATAGCATCTTACGAGCCTCCTTACCTCAACCTGTGCCTGGGACCCTGGGATAGACGTCCCATACACCCGGTGTGGCTACTCTGATTTACATTATACATGCTCTTTTGCAGGAAATGGACTCTGGGGCTGAAACTCTGCCTACAGGGTCAATGTCATTTGGTTTGGGCGTTTTTATATCGCTCCTAGTTACCGTTGATATCCCCCCCCCCTTTTTTTTTTTTTATTTGTGCTAAGGGTCGGGTGTTAATTACTTTAGAGATGATGGGTCTCCATGCTGAGCTCTCATAGTAGAAAAAAGTGCAGAGCTCGATATCACCACTCGCACTTGTTGGGGTATTAGTGATAGAGCATTTTGTGTGTCAGTTATACTGGTTATACTTAGTGTTAATAACATTACATTGGTACTATAATTCCATTGGGCCTTTGGCTTAGTAGGGTCTTCTATCTTTTTTTCTTTCCCTTTCTCTCTTTGGTATTGTCTTGTACTGTCTTGTGAGTGCCCCTGTAGTGTCTGTATTGTGTTGGTGTGTGTCTTTTGTCTGTCTAAGCTCTCCTCCTTGCTGACCTTACTTACTAGACCACTGCTCCCTAGCCCTTCTGTGAGCGGATAGTCATCAAAATGAGGATTATTTCTTGGAACGTGAAGGGCTTACGCTCCCCCAACAAACGATCAGCTGTGCTGAGGCATCTTAAACGTCTTCGCCCAGACCTTGTACTGTTACAGGAGACGCATCTTGTTGACAGTGAATTTATCCGGTTGCAGAGGTTCTGGGCAGGTAAAGTGGTTGGCTCTCCTGCGAAGGAGGGGAAAGCTGGGGTAGTCATGCTCTTTCACAAGAACTTTTCGGGCACAATGCTTAGCACCCAAACTGACGACGAAGGCAGATGGATCCATACATTATTAGAAGTGGAGGGATCCCAGTATAGTATATATAACCTCTATGGTCCGAATGGGGACAATAAGACGTTCTTTCATGACATAGCAGTGTTACTTCAGGCTGATACAGGCTGATACAGGCTGATAAACTACTGGGTCCCTTTTTGGACTCCCATCACCTGTGCGACCCCTGGTGTCTTATGCATCCGGATAGCAGGGAATTTACCCACTATTTGAACGCACATAGCTCCTGGTCTCGCATAGACTATCTACTGGTTAGTGACATGCTATTAGGTAAATTGTCTCACTCAGATATGCTTGACATGGTAATTTCTGATCACGCCCCTGTACAAATCGACCTCCATGATTCTTTCCCGAAAGGGACTGACTTTTTATGGCGCTTCCCCTCCTATCTCGCCAAGGATGACGGTTTCCTTGAAACCATGAAGGGATGGTGGATAGAGTTTGCTGCCAATAACGCGCAACAAAGGGACAATCTACCACTATACTGGAGCACAGCGAAAGCTGTTATGAGAGGCAATCTTATCAGCTATGTTTCCTCACTACGCAAAAAAGTCTCTCATCATTATGCAGAAGCAAGCAAAAAATTAAGCAAAACATATACTGAATTCTTGAACAACTCCACTGGTCCCTTTATGGAGGCATGGAGGCGGGCTAAACAGGACTTTGACCTTTGGCTGGATAGGAGGGAAAGAATGCACTGGTCCTATTACCAGAACGAGCTATTCAGGTTTGGCAACAAATCGGGTAGGTTACTTGCCAGACTGGCAAAAGGGAAAACTCCTGTATCCAACATAATGGCACTGCGTTCGGATCAGGGACACATAGTCTCTGACCCAAAATTGGTAAATACAGTGTTGAAAAACTTTTATTTCAACCTGTACGGCTCGACCCCCAGATCCCAGGCAGACAGGGACAGTTTTTTGGCTACTCTTAGGTTGCCCTCCCTCATGCCAGAGTAATTGGAATGCTTGAACGCAGATGTGACGGAGCAGAAAGTGAGGGCAACTATAAAACTGCTGCATAATGGCAAGGCCCCAGGCCCGGATGGGTATTCGAGGGAGTTCTATAAGGCTCTCCTGGATTCCGTAACGCCGGTGCTTACTGAGCTGTTCAATCACATCTTGCACACTGGGGAACTGCCATCTCACTCTAATATAGCTCACATTAAATTGCTGCTAAAATCTGGCAAGGACCCCCTGGATCCCAACTCATATAGATCGATCTCACTGATAGATCAAGATGTCAAAATCCTGTCAAAATTAATGGCAGAAAGGCTTAGTGCCTACATGGGTGATCTGGTGGGTCCTTCTCAGGTAGGGTTCATAAAAAACAGATCTGCAGTTGCCAACATAAGGAAAGTCTTAACGGTCCTGGATTGGACACGTCTTCACCCCCAGCCAGCCCAGTCCCCTATCCTTTTAGCACTAGATGCCGAAAAGGCCTTTGATAGCGTGGACTGGGACTGGCTGGGGGAAGTACTGAACAAATTTGGAGTAAGAGGCCAGTTCCGTACCTTCTTGAATGCCATTTACTCTAATCCCACAGCACGAATACATACCTCAGGCTTTTTGTCCGAGCAATTCCAGTTGTTCAGGGGCACTCGCCAGGGGTGTCCCTTATCGCTTCTTTTATTTGATTTGGCACTGGAGCCCCTGGCGAGATCTTTGGAGGAGACTGATATCTATAAAGGGATCATGGTGGGTGTTCCCTGCTCACTGCTAAAACTTCTTGCCCCATCTCTGCAGTGAAAGTCAACTCAGCCAATCACTGGCCACAGCACTGCCCCATCTCGGCCAATATTTGTCATTGAAGAGATGAAGCCAGAAGCTTCAGTGGTGAACAGGGAACACAGGCAAAAGGCTGCAGAAAACTAGGGGAGAATAGGCAAGGATCAAAATTATTATTTTTCATGGAAAAGGCAAGGCAAGCACAGACATCACTAACAATGTCTTTGCAGCCCTTGTTGAACAATAATCGAGCCATGTATGGGCTCTACAAGCAAGCAACGATCTAGCAGATTGGCGTTTGCTTACTGTGAGGTGTCGGGCCATGTAATAAGACCCTAAGGCTAGTTTAGTTCAATAGTAAAACAGTGGAGGTCAAATGATGGAGAGAAAAAAACACCACAAACTGTCTGGAAAAAAACAGCACCTACAGCATTTTATGTTTTAAAAAACTGGCTGACCCACTGACTCCCTAAAGAAACTGGCCAAAGTAAAGATAAAGGCGCTACTAAAAATGCATTGTTTATAGCGTGCCCTTTTGCATTTCAGCTAAAATCTGGCTGCAGCATTTATAAGCAACACTTAAAGGGTATTCTAGAGAAAAAATATCAAATCAACTGTCAAATAAGCTGCTGTATGCCCGGAAGAAACCATGCAGTTATTTTATTCCCACATAGTGCTTCCTGCTGCCACTTTTGTCCTTGTCAATTCAGGGTAGCAAACCTCTCCTGCTCTTGACAGTTTATAACATAGAACACTTCTAAACACATCTAAATAATCTCCTGCACCAGTTCATTTGAAAATATTTTTGTTCTTCAAGATAACCCTTTCGACTTCCGGTTCTGGCGCTGCTATGTAGGGACGCAGTGTGGAGAGCTCCCGCACACCCGTCATCTCCACACCAGCAAAATTTAGCGGCAGACTCACCGTGACCCTCCTCAGCTACACCGGGGAAAGCGGAGAACGTTCCTGTGCGGTGCTGCATGGATCGGTACGTCCTTCACAGCACAAAGAAGCTTTTACCAGCCGACACTGTGGACCCCCCTGCTCCGTCTCAGCATTCCAAGATGGCGGGACCCAGTCGGGCCGCACGGAGGCTGCTGACCCCCCATTAGCCTCAGCTCAGCCCCCACTCACTGTGGACTACCACAAACTAGCTGCTGAAGTAGCCATGCGGCTCTCCCCAAATATCCAGAAAATGGTCAAAGCCGCCATCATAGCTTCCCTCACCCAGCTCCAGTCAGACTTAACACAAACCAGTGTCAGGGTGGACAACTTGGAAGCATTGGTGAACTCCCTACGGGGATTCAATAATGACACACAATGTGAATTGGCCCAGCAAAAGCAGGAAATATCCATATTGCGCTCTAAACTGGATGACCTGGAAAATAGGTCCAGACGCAGCAATCTTCGCCTAATAGGGCTGCCCGAATCCGTGCGCAGCAATGACTTGTTCAAGATCTGTGAGAAGGAGCTACCAGAGGCGCTGGGACTGGGCTACTACTGCAGAGTGGAGAGAGCACATAGGGTGGGCCCTGGACCTGCTAGAGGCAACCGTGCTTATTCTACTATGTCCACAAGGCCACGCCAAATAATTATGAAGTTGCTGGATTATAATGATAAAGTGGCAATGATCACAGCCTTCAGGAGGAGGGATAGGGACATCACAGTGAGAGGTTACCGCATCTTATTATTTGAGGATTTTTCAATGGACGTTGTCAAAAAGCGGCGCGCATTCAGTGGTGTCTGCACATCTTTATACCGGAAGAAACTGCGCTTCCAACTCCAGTACCCAGCGATCTTGCGGGTTTTCCACGACAACGGAGATGTGGACACTTACACCTCGCCAGCCGACGCAGAAGACGCTCTGCATTCATGGGAGCAACGCGACCCCCCATCTCGTCGTCTTGCATCGTCCTCACCTGAGAGGGCTCCCAACCAGACCCGAAGGTCACCGTTGCCTCCACGGTCACCCCACCGGAATAGAAGAAACATGTCCCACCGTAACCTCATGGAGGAAGAAAGGCCTCGCTGTCTATAGCATCTTACGAGCCTCCTTACCTCAACCTGTGCCTGGGACCCTGGGATAGACGTCCCATACACCCGGTGTGGCTACTCTGATTTACATTATACATGCTCTTTTGCAGGAAATGGACTCTGGGGCTGAAACTCTGCCTACAGGGTCAATGTCATTTGGTTTGGGCGTTTTTATATCGCTCCTAGTTACCGTTGATATCCCCCCCCCCTTTTTTTTTATTATTTGTGCTAAGGGTCGGGTGTTAATTACTTTAGAGATGATGGGTCTCCATGCTGAGCTCTCATAGTAGAAAAAAGTGCAGAGCTCGATATCACCACTCGCACTTGTTGGGGTATTAGTGATAGAGCATTTTGTGTGTCAGTTATACTGGTTATACTTAGTGTTAATAACATTACATTGGTACTATAATTCCATTGGGCCTTTGGCTTAGTAGGGTCTTCTATCTTTTTTTCTTTCCCTTTCTCTCTTTGGTATTGTCTTGTACTGTCTTGTGAGTGCCCCTGTAGTGTCTGTATTGTGTTGGTGTGTGTCTTTTGTCTGTCTAAGCTCTCCTCCTTGCTGACCTTACTTACTAGACCACTGCTCCCTAGCCCTTCTGTGAGCGGATAGTCATCAAAATGAGGATTATTTCTTGGAACGTGAAGGGCTTACGCTCCCCCAACAAACGATCAGCTGTGCTGAGGCATCTTAAACGTCTTCGCCCAGACCTTGTACTGTTACAGGAGACGCATCTTGTTGACAGTGAATTTATCCGGTTGCAGAGGTTCTGGGCAGGTAAAGTGGTTGGCTCTCCTGCGAAGGAGGGGAAAGCTGGGGTAGTCATGCTCTTTCACAAGAACTTTTCGGGCACAATGCTTAGCACCCAAACTGACGACGAAGGCAGATGGATCCATACATTATTAGAAGTGGAGGGATCCCAGTATAGTATATATAACCTCTATGGTCCGAATGGGGACAATAAGACGTTCTTTCATGACATAGCAGTGTTACTTCAGGCTGATACAGGCTGATACAGGCTGATAAACTACTGGGTCCCTTTTTGGACTCCCATCACCTGTGCGACCCCTGGTGTCTTATGCATCCGGATAGCAGGGAATTTACCCACTATTTGAACGCACATAGCTCCTGGTCTCGCATAGACTATCTACTGGTTAGTGACATGCTATTAGGTAAATTGTCTCACTCAGATATGCTTGACATGGTAATTTCTGATCACGCCCCTGTACAAATCGACCTCCATGATTCTTTCCCGAAAGGGACTGACTTTTTATGGCGCTTCCCCTCCTATCTCGCCAAGGATGACGGTTTCCTTGAAACCATGAAGGGATGGTGGATAGAGTTTGCTGCCAATAACGCGCAACAAAGGGACAATCTACCACTATACTGGAGCACAGCGAAAGCTGTTATGAGAGGCAATCTTATCAGCTATGTTTCCTCACTACGCAAAAAAGTCTCTCATCATTATGCAGAAGCAAGCAAAAAATTAAGCAAAACATATACTGAATTCTTGAACAACTCCACTGGTCCCTTTATGGAGGCATGGAGGCGGGCTAAACAGGACTTTGACCTTTGGCTGGATAGGAGGGAAAGAATGCACTGGTCCTATTACCAGAACGAGCTATTCAGGTTTGGCAACAAATCGGGTAGGTTACTTGCCAGACTGGCAAAAGGGAAAACTCCTGTATCCAACATAATGGCACTGCGTTCGGATCAGGGACACATAGTCTCTGACCCAAAATTGGTAAATACAGTGTTGAAAAACTTTTATTTCAACCTGTACGGCTCGACCCCCAGATCCCAGGCAGACAGGGACAGTTTTTGGCTACTCTTAGGTTGCCCTCCCTCATGCCAGAGTAATTGGAATGCTTGAACGCAGATGTGACGGAGCAGAAAGTGAGGGCAACTATAAAACTGCTGCATAATGGCAAGGCCCCAGGCCCGGATGGGTATTCGAGGGAGTTCTATAAGGCTCTCCTGGATTCCGTAACGCCGGTGCTTACTGAGCTGTTCAATCACATCTTGCACACTGGGGAACTGCCATCTCACTCTAATATAGCTCACATTAAATTGCTGCTAAAATCTGGCAAGGACCCCCTGGATCCCAACTCATATAGACCGATCTCACTGATAGATCAAGATGTCAAAATCCTGTCAAAATTAATGGCAGAAAGGCTTAGTGCCTACATGGGTGATCTGGTGGGTCCTTCTCAGGTAGGGTTCATAAAAAACAGATCTGCAGTTGCCAACATAAGGAAAGTCTTAACGGTCCTGGATTGGACACGTCTTCACCCCCAGCCAGCCCAGTCCCCTATCCTTTTAGCACTAGATGCCGAAAAGGCCTTTGATAGCGTGGACTGGGACTGGCTGGGGGAAGTACTGAACAAATTTGGAGTAAGAGGCCAGTTCCGTACCTTCTTGAATGCCATTTACTCTAATCCCACAGCACAAATACATACCTCAGGCTTTTTGTCCGAGCAATTCCAGTTGTTCAGGGGCACTCGCCAGGGGTGTCCCTTATCGCCTCTTTTATTTGATTTGGCACTGGAGCCCCTGGCGAGATCTTTGGAGGAGACTGATATCTATAAAGGGATCATGGTGGGGCGGACCGAATTAAAACTCGCCCTTTTTGCAGATGACACCTTGTTGTTTTTAGCAGACCCCAAGGCTCATTTAGGGCCACTGATGACTTTCATAGCTCATTATGGTTCCATCTCCGGATATCGCATCAACTCCACAAAGAGTGAGATCTTGGAACTGGGGAAAAAGGTACCCGCACACATTTGGGTCTCACAGGGACTAGGCCTTCACTCGGTAAAACCGTATCTAACATACTTGGGCATAAAAATTGGGAAGGAACCTAGCTCTTTATACACTCTAAATTATCCGCCACTTCTAGACAAAATAATTGGCGAATTGCGAAGATGGATCCATCTGCCTTTGTCCTTCATGGGGCGTTGCCACCTCATAAAAATGATGAGTTTCTCCAAGCTCCTATACCCCATGCAGACGGTCCCCATCTTACTGAAACACTCTGATGTCCGTCGTCTCAACACTGAATTTACAAAATTTATATGGCAAGGAAAAAGGCCCCGAATTGCATTACAAAAGCTAATGCTCCCCCGAATGGGGGGTAGGGTTTCCTAATATTAGAGGCTATAACTTAACTTGCTTATTTCGACACGTATTTGACTGGATACATGCCACCAGCCAGTTTTTTAACACACAACTGGAGTCGGAATTGGTGGCCCCCTGGAGCCTGATGGCATGTCTCCATTCAAAGGTGGCTTCTCTCCCTCTCCCTATAAAGGGATCTCTGGTCATTAGAGACACCGTAATTGCCTGGAGGGAAATTAGAAAGCTATTTAATCTTCCCTACTTAATAACCAAAAATCTCTCACTGTGGGATCATCCCGATTTCCCCCAAGGCAGAGAGGACCGTCAGTATGCGATATGGAGGGACAAAGGCATCAATACCGCGTGACATCTTATGAATATCTCGGAAAAAAGGTGGATGACTACCACTGAAATTCGTGACACATATGACTTACCTGCTACGCACTTCCTCCAAATTTTAAAAATATATCCTCTTTTTGTAAAAGCAGGTTAAGGAATATAACAAGGGAAGCAGTCACTACCACTTTTGATGATATCATAGGCTCACGGCCCAGACAGATCTCATTGTCGGAACTGTATGGAACATTACGCACAGATTTCTTGAAAATATCTGCCTCCTCTGTTTTTTCCAAATGGATTGATATTGTTCATGATCCTGATATTGGTGACAAAATTAGGCAGGGGTTGCAGAAAGTCAGAACATGTGTGGTTAATGAGAGATGAAGGGAGACCTATTTTAGAATAATCCATCGGGCAATTTATGGTTTCAACTTCCCAGCCTCTCCACATTTCCCAGACCGCATTACTGCATGCCCCAAATGTAATGAGAGCGCCACTGACCTCTGGCATGGACTATGGTCCTGTCCAAAATCACAAGAGTATTGGCAGCAAATTATGCTGTACATTAATGCTCACTGGAAAATTGAGCAGAAGGCTAAACCACAATCTATGATTTTCCATTCTATTGACCCCGCAGAAGGGGTGAGTGCACCGGTGACTAGTATTCCTATTATAGTCCATGTGGTCCTGTTGACAGCTAAGAGGCTTCTGCTCAACCACTGGCTACAACCAGATATCCCAGCTACCGCTGAACTGGTTAATCAGCTCAAAATCCTACTGGGTATTGACAGAGTGGAAACGGAACGCCATAAGGAAAAAGGTGCTGCAGTCTTCTTTAAAAAGTGGAGGACATTTATTCAGAACCATAACACGACCACAGAAATCCATGACATAATGCGGCTGTTTAGTTACACTGCCTGGTATCTAAAGGCAGATCTCGCGGGCTCTTTAGGCCCGTTACGCTTGCCTCCCCGTAGACCTGCAAGGGATGCAAGTGTTGTTCATGTGCCGACACCTCCAGACTTGGATGGAGTTTAGACAGGAGGACTCAGAGGCGCTCTCATAGGAGTGACAATGAATTGTTCCTGGTAGAATCAACAATAATCTTTATCAAGATATATGGTTATGAATAGGAGGTTGTCCTCCCCCCCCCTTCCCGTTACCTCATTCCTTTTGTACTTCCCCTATACTCACCTCTCTCCCCCCCTTCCTTCTGTGTACTTCCCCAGCCTGTGTTAAATGTAATTTAAATGTGGAGCCTTTTACTATAGCACTTCTGCTGCAGGGTCTCAGACCCTGCCTTGCCCATGTTGGGCGGTTGAATATACACTAGCCATTTTAAAGGGACAAGCCATTTGAACTTGATATGTTCACTTTGGAACACTGCTTTCTATAGTGTATGGAACATTTGTTTATTTGTATTGTTTATTATATAAATCAAAATTGCTAAATCTAATAAAAAGAATTGTAAAAAAAATAAAAAAATAAAAAGATAACCCTTTCACTTACAGAGTTGCTATGTAGTTGTAAGTCCAAGCCAGGGTTGGATTCAAAAAGAATAACAAAAATAAAGAAAAAAGTTCACACTGCATTGTTGCCCTATTTCACGTGATCAAACACGTCTTTGTGTATGTTAAAAAAATAAAAATGTTAAAAAAAATCCCTTTTGATAATTATTTTTAAAATTAAGTCAATGGAAAACAGATCTTGCAGTATGGCATACAACAGCATCAGTTTTTTTCCTTTAAATGTATATGTTAAACAGTGTTACCCTAAGGCAATACTGGGATAATCAAATGAAATATTCTACTCTCATGAGTTATCAGTTTGAAAATCTAAATAAAGCCTATTGCCTTAGCTCATCTCAGACATATTAGATCAGTGAGCAGGTGCCAAGAAACCGGAATCCTTCTAATAAGATACACGTACATAAAGAGGGGAAGATATGCATTAATTATATATTCAATTTCCAGACATCACATAGCGATGGATGGGGAGAGGAAGCAACTTCCTTTCTGCCATCTCCGACTGAGAGACAAGGCTCTGCGTGTAAGCAGTGAAGGAGGGGTCCAGCCTCCCATCTGTATTTATAGGGAGAAAATCCTGATTCATATGCATGCCCCATAACACCTGGTGGATATGAGTATAGGAATAAGAACACATTCAGGCAGCAGTATTTATACAAGCCAGCATCCATCCAACAGAAGACTATAACCAAGCAGAGGTGCTTGCTTTAATAGGTGTACTCTATCCTTAGGCTATGTTCACACAAAGTAAAAGTACAGCCATTGTTGCCAACGGCAACAATGGCCGTACTTTGTACGGTGTGGAACACTGCCTATTCTTGTATGGGATCCTGGCCGGAGCGTATACAAATCGTATACGCTCCCGCCAGGATCCCATGCGGCACCGCAAAGAACTGACATGTCAGTTTTCTGCGGCTGCAATTCAGTGAATTGCGGCCGCAGAAAACTGTCAGTTCACACAATGAAGCGAGCGACTCCGGCCACTTGCTTCATTGCGTGCTATGGGAAGTTCTGGTGCGGTCGCTCGCTGATGCGCTCGCTGAATGTCACGGAACGGCCGGTCTCTTACGTAGTGGGAACATAGCCTTAAGCTTCAAGGAAAGTTGTCATTTGCACTTGAAGCAAACCATTTCATTGTGGTGCTCTTTGTGAAACACTTGCATTAACTCCAGATCTGCTGTGACATTATTACACATGGATATATTATCTTTTATTAGTTTTACACAGGGTAAAATCACTATTCTGTATTCAGATGGCTCCATAACAATTTTACAAGTGCAACAATAACTCAATGATAAGTCAATGATCTAACTAGCCATAGTATTCCACAGTGCTATTAAATATAACACCAGTTATATATTTTCTTCATACAACACTAACATATTTTTTACAGTCAGACCAGCAGACTAGCACAGATCTTATAAGTAACAAATACTGTTACCACAGATAAAACCTTCTAGACGAATCGGAACCTAGAAGATGCACAGTATCTTAGTAAATCCAAGCATTATTATGTGACTGCCAACAACACACAGCGTTTATCCCTACACAGCTTTTGCATTGTAAGAGACACTTCCTCCAACTCTGGGTACCATTGAAGCGGTTTCCATGGTAACACGTGTAATTACTGTACGCATTCAAGCAGGCGGAGGTAGACTAAAACAGAGGAGAATGCTCCCTGAGGTGTCTTACAGTAACTAAGTGAATGGGTCATCCCCACCTACCATAAAGCTATTTTTGATTTGCTGTTTATCCTACTTTTAAACTACACGACTGGGGGGACATTAACTATGAGAGCAGAACTTATGAGTGATACAGATGTAGAGATAGCACCTTTATAGATGAATTTTAGGGAGTGCTAAACCCTGATCATACAGTGTTGGACTTGCAAGACCTCAGTAGGCAAGAAGAACAAGAAGAAGTACAGGGAAATCCCAAATCAGACCATTAAGAATGATCTGAGGTCAGGTCAAATTTAGTATTGGCACCTCATGGTATCACCCCTCCCCTCCTTCATGTCCTTCATTATTTTAGACTGGTCTTATGGTCATGTTTATTACATAATATTTAGTTCTTCATACTATGTGGTTTATTTCATGAGTTGTCAATAGTTGTATATTCCTGAGATAGAGCCCCCCCCCTCCAGTCCTTCTTGTTGGAAAATGTTGATTGGTTAAACCAGGGATGGGGAACCTTTGGCCCTCCAGCTTTTGTGAAACTACGATTACCATCCTGCCTGGACAGCCCTTTAGCTTTAGGATGGGAATTGTAGTTTCACAACAGCTGGAGACCGAAGGTTCCCCATCCCTGGGTTAAACGGGGACGTTGCCTAATGGCGTGTGTAGGTGACAAGCAGGGGCGGTCTTGGCATTTCACACCCCTGTGTGCTACCCCAGTAGTATATAGACCCCCTGTGTGCTACCCCAGTAGTATATAGACCCCCTGTGTGCTCCCCCAGAAGTATATAAACCCCCTGTGTTCTCCCCCAGTAGTATATAGCCCCCCTGTGTTCTCCCCCACTTGGATATAGACCTCCTGTGTGCTCCCCCAGTTGTTTATAGACCCCATTATGCTGCCCCAAGTAGTATATAGACCCCCTGTGTGCTGACTCAAGTAGTATATAGACCCCTCTGTGAAGCTCCAGTAGTCTATAGCCCCCCTGTGTGGTCCCCCAGTTATATATAGCCCCCCTGTGTCTTCCCCGTTATATAGCCCCACTGTGTGCTCCCCCCATTTATATAGACCCCGCTGTGCGCTCCCCCAGTTACACAGGCCCCTGTGTGCTCCCACTCCCATATAGTATATAACACAATAAAACAAACACTTATACTCACCTGGGTCCGGGCGTCTCCTCTTCTCTTCACTCTTGTGGCCGCGCTCCCCTTGTCCTAGCGCCGATGCTCCAGTGATGTCACTGGAGCACCGACACCACAAGGACAGAGCGGCCACTTGTGACCGCAGGGAAAACACTTCCTGCGGCCACAAGAGTGACTGACAGGAAGGGAGCCAATGGCTCCCACCCTGTCAGTGCTGCTGCTGCATGTAACCAGGGCTGTGGAGTCGGAGTCTGAGTCGGAGCTAGTTTTGGCTGAAGTCGGAGTCGGAGTTGGAGTCGGAGCTAGTTTTGGCTGGAGTCGGAGTTGGAGTCGGGAAAAAAATGTTCCGACTCCAGCTTTAAAAAAATCTTTAATCAATTTAGAATTGAGTTTTGATATGAATTTTATAAGTTTTGCTCATCAATATATTTTAAGCAACATTCTAATAGATCACTGGCTCTATTACATAAGGGTGGTCAGGGAAAAGTTGTCAGCCACTATTTAGCAGTTTGTTTCTGAGCTGGAAGAATCCATTGTGTGGGGGGAGATCTGTGCTTTTCTCTTCCTGGATGCTAGATGATTGTATTTCAGCAGTAGTGTAATATGAAGATATCCTGTGTAATATAGAGGAGAAGGTGAAGACATAAGTAGTGTAGCAGTAACCTCAGTCCTCAGTGTGGTGTTTTCTCTCTGGTAGAAGATTGTGTGTTTTTCTTCAGTGTTCTATGGCAGCAGCTGTGTGTGTGTGCGCTATGGCTGCAGCAGGCTGTCTGTGTGTAAGTGTGTGTGTGTATATGTATGTATGTATGTGTGCTATGGCTGCAGCATGCTGTGTGTGTGTGTGTGTGCTATGGCTGCAGCAGGCTGTGTGTGTGTGCTATGGCTGCAGCAGGCTGTGTGTGTGTGTGTGTGTGCTATGGCTGCAGCAGGCTGTGTGTGTGTGTGTGTGCGCTATGGCTGCAGCAGGCTGTGTGTGTGTGCTATGGCTGCAGCAGGCTGTGTGTGTGTGCTATGTTTGCAGCAGGCTGTGTGTGTGTGTTATTGCTTGCCCCCACAGTGACCCTCAACATCACTATGTGTGACTCTATCAGTATGGCTGACCCCTCTGTATCACAGGGATTTGGCAGTGTTAGCAGTGTTTCTTTGTGTATGGTGAATATTAGTTAGAAACATCGAAGATTGTCAGCAGGAAAAACCACCTCCTCCATCTAGTCTAGTTGTGAGTTGTTCAGGACATGGAGGCTGGAGACTGGATGAATCCTCTGCACACACAGGAGAAGCTGCTTTATACACAGTATTCCTTTATTCACTCAGAAGTTGCACCAGGATCATGTAGGACATTAGGGAGAAGCTGCTGAACCAGTGTGATAAATAACTCCCCTGGTATCTGACCAGCCATTTATGAAGGAGCAGGAGTCGGAGTCAGAGTCAGGAGTCGGAGCCGGTCCTGATAAAATTCAGGAGTCGGAGTCGGGAGTCGGTCCTGATAAAATTCAAGAGTCAGAGTCGGAGTTGGAGTCAGAGCTGCGGCTTACCGACTGCACAGCCCTGCATGTAACTTTGAGCGCTCATTACGAGTGCTCATAGTTACAGTTCAGATCACAGCAGCGAGCGGGGCAGCGGCCCTGTCTAGTGGTCTTGAGCACAAGAGAAGAGCGGGGCAAGGGGGCCCCCCTGGATGTTGGGGGCCCCAAGCGATTGCTTGGGGTGCTTGGTGCCAAAGACTGCTACTGGTGACAAGCAGGTATCTATGGAATCTCCAAGGGGAAGACTTTGTTGTGATTGGCTGAGGCTATTCTGCCATGAGTAGCAGCACATGCTAATTGGATGACTGCCTTTTAGAGCGGGAGTTTCTAATATAAAAAGGGGCTTAAGCACTGTGATTCTTCAGTCCAATCACACCACTACTGGGGAGAGGATCTGCACGCCCTGCCCTCCTGCCCATTTCTTATGCAATGAACTGTTACTGTCATGCTTTTTATTATAGGGGAAGTCGCCGACCTAGGCTGGGCAAAGGATTCAACTGATGTGCTAGTTTTATGAATTATGTGATGCTAATATATGTTTAGTGGCCAGTATTTTATCCCTTAATAAAAATACACAGCCACTATTTATGTTTGTTCTAATAATTAATACCTGCTTGGGTTTGGTTGGGTGATAGGTACTATACAATGACACCATGCTCAGATGATCAACCTCCGTACCCACACCTATCTTCAGATCGTCCCCCAGCTCCCTTGTTATGAATACAGCCATGGGTATGGCACAAGACTGGCAGCTCTATCTATTACTATGGAGCTGCCGAAAAGAGGCAAGTGCTGACAGCTGCATTTAAATGGCTTACCATACATGTTATTGGTGGTCCAGTGGCTATATTGGTCCCTCACAGCAAGATCATGGGGAGCTGATCCGTTATACAGGCAGCACGGGTCCTTTCTATTTTTTTATTTAAAAAAATAATAAACAAAAAATTCACCTATTGTTGTTTTTGGAATCACCCAAACTATGACATTTTTACATTCCTGACTTTCCACGGTAATAAGCGTAAGTGCAAAAACCTGCAAAGGGCAAATTTGATTTTTGGTCACATCACATCCCAGAAAAAAGTTATCAAAAAAGTTATCAAGTTATCTAGCGATTGTTTATGCATGTGGCCCAGCCGCACAATTGGTTGAGTTAAAGCTCTGTGAACGAGTGCAGAACCTATTGATACTGCTGCCAATCGGATAGTGTAAATAAATCCTAAGAAAGAGGGAGGTGCCTTCTGCTTTCTCTTCAGCCTAGCACACCAAAAGCCTCTCCCTGCAACAAACAAGTATTTTAGAACTACATGGGGGCACCTGGAGATAACTCACTGACTCTAGCAAAGCACCTAGTCATGCCAGTAAACTCACCAATCCTAATTTGCCCTAGACTCAGCTGGTTTGGGCCTTAAAGCTCAGTTGTTTTTTGTTTGTTTTTTTAATTTGACCTGTCTCACTTTATGTGTAATGCTTTTACTTATCCATGCACTCCTGTGAATTAGGGGGTCTTCTATTTATTAGGGTGTTTGTCATACACAATGTTGGGTTTGCACAGGGCAGTTTCTAGGTCATTTTGACAACAGGGTGACTCTTGATAAAAGCAGTGTGAGTATTACGGGATAGAGCAGTTTTGCACCCCTACCAAATATTGTTGAACTACTGAATATTGTTGTTCTACTGAATACAAAAATGTCATTCAGCCCTGGGTTTGCATAAGAGTTGAGGTGCTAAAAATAACAAATCCCCCAAAAGACCCCATTGTAGAGACTACACCCCTCGAGAAATGAATGTAGGGGAGGGAGGGAATGCCTGGAGGTGGCTTGTCTACTATATGGAGGCACAGAGTGACCTGACTACTATTTGGAGACACATAGTGGACATAACGGTTTATATGGGGGCACAGAAGGGGCACTGATACTGTGTAAAGCAATACACTGGGGAGTTTGTATAAAGATTAGGATAATACTGAACCAAAATACCTAAAATATTAGTCTGGCACATTCTGCCTAAGCAAGTTATGACCAGAGAAGTCTTCATGATGGCCTGAGCCAGGCAAAGAAAAGGAACAGCTCTGATTAACAAAAATGTCTTGTATACAGGTATTTGACGTGCACCGACCCAAAGGGGCAGAGACAATGTGGCACACGCACCAGGCAACTGAATCACTACAAAAGACAGGGACAGGAGCACAAGCGAACACTGAATGAGAGCTGCGGCCAGAGAGTGAGGTAAACGAGCTGGCAGGAGCATGGACTGCACGCGCAGCCTTGACAATATCCCCCCCCCCCCCCATTTGGCCTGCCCTGGCCTGTATGAAATTTTTAGAAAGATCCTGATCCACGATGTTAGGCTGACTAGGATCTCTCCTCAGAACCAAACCTTTCCCATCGACCAGAAAGTAAAGTTTTCCCTGGACTGTCTTCATGGCAAGAATGTCCTAACAGCAAAAACATTTATGGTGTCCACTTGAGGAGATGGAGAAATAAGCCAATAAGAAATAAGCTTGAATCAAGATGATTATAGAGAATTCTGCTTAAGGTAACAAACTGGCTCAATCATCCTGTGGAGCTGACACAAGATGGCATTAATAACATCCCAGGATCTGATTCACCTTCTCCACCTGACCATTCGACTGGGGATGATATGCAGAGGAAAAGCCCAACTTCACTTGTAGGTGGTGGCAGAGGCACGCCAGAATTTAGAGACAAATTGAGTTCCTTGATTTAAGGTGATGTTGAGAGGTAATCCATGCACGAAAGGCGTGTTGGAAGAAGAGACTGGCCAGCTAAGGTGCAGAGGGAAGCCCAGTGAGAGGAAGGAAATGAGACTCTTTAAAATGAGATCTTTGAGAACTGGTCAGTGACCACCCAAATGACTGAATTGCTCACTGATGAGGGAAGGTCTCTAATAAAGTCCACAGCAATATGAAGCCAGGAAGTATCTGGAGCAGGCAAGGGTAGGAGTAGTCATGCAGGTTTTTGCCGTGAAGGGTTATTGGGAGCACACAAGGAACATGAAAACTTAAAACTGTTAACGCCCTTAAACTAGGTTGGCCATCAGAAATAATGGGAGATTAGGTGAGTGGATTTGCATATGCCAGAGTGCCCCGCTGGGCTGTCTGAAGGTACAAGAAATTCTTGTGGTCAGTAAAGATGTTGATAGAATGTCTAGCACCCACCAGAATATAATGCCACTCTTCAAGTGCCAGTTTGATTGCCAAGAGTTCACGATTCCCAGTAGTGTAGTCCCTCTCTGTTGGAGAAAAGGTCTTAGAGAAGAAACCACAAGTTCAGATCTTACCCCCAGCATCCTTTTGGGTAAGAGATGCCCCAGCACCTACCGAAGACACATCCACCCCCAAGGAAGAAAGCTTAGCAGAATCTGGGCGTGACAGGATGGGAGCCAAGGCAAATGCTGATACCTATGATTTGGAGTGGGGGGCAGGATACACTGCAAAAATCCTGCCGGCTGGGGGCGTCAGTTCAGGCGCCAGCAAGCGATGGTCTTCTTCCACCTCAGCATCTGTCTGCATTGTAAGTGTATGCAGCCAAAGGCCGAGCCGGAAGAGCACCCAAACGGACAGTCCGCCGGCAGGATTTTTGCAGCGTATCCTGCCACCCACTTCAAATGATGGGTACCCTTTGAAGGTGACAGAAAGCCTCTTCTGCCACTGGAGACCATGACCTTGGGTTGCCATTCTTTCAGGTAAATGCTACTATAGGTGTTACTACTGTGCAATAATGTGGAATAAACTGACAATAGAAGTTGGCAAAACCTAAAAAAAGAATTGCCCAGAGGCCGATGGGACGAGGCCATTGTAGAACAGCTAAAAGCTTAGCTGGATCCATTAGAAGGCCTTTGTCAGAGACAATAAGACAATATAGCTGAGGAAAGAAAGACCGGACTGATAAAACAGACATTTTTCTGGTTTGGCGTAGAGGTGATTCTCTCTAAGATGCTTGAGGACCAAACATTGTTGATATAAGGGTCCAAGTTGTGAGAGAAGATGCTCCGGAACTAAGACAGGAAGACTTGAAGGTCAGAGGTGACAGGATCATCCTGATTCCACAGAGATGTAGCCTACAACAATGCTTTTCCAGAAAGAAGGCTGATAACAAACGCGACATTGGACATCTCTGTGATGAATTGGTTAGCCATTAGTTCAATGTGCATGGTTCACTGCATCACAAAGCCTCTGCATAACTTGGGATCCCCTTTATATTTGGAGGAAAGTGCCAGGCAAAGATTAGGCCCCAGGGTAGACTCTGTAGGCTCTGGTGGAGATAGAGGTGTAGGAGGGGACTGCGGAGCCACAAGAAGCTGCTGTATGATAGCGGAAGAGCTGTTGCATCTGCTGGGATTGCTGTGCAGTCTGTTGACTCTGCTGAGCGACCACTCTAAAAAATGTCACAAATATCTTGCACCTTTCTGGGATCCATGGTCAGATCTTACTGTAATGGCTGGAGTACAGTGGATCCGCTGAACCTCCACAAGTGATGGTGGTAAGCCGTACCACAAAGCAGAGTCTAAGGGGCCAGTGGTCTTCACAAGAGTTCGTCGCAAGGCAGGATGTACTTGCTACGGGAGGTGACCCCCAGGTCTTTAGCCCTGGCACAACATGCTTGTTTATGTGGCAAGGTGAGGCGAGGTAGAGAAACAAGGCAATAATAACGTGGTTGGGGACAAGCAGCAGACAGGAACGGAGTCAAGGATGTAAGCAAGAAGAACTGGTACTCTGTAACAAGACTTCAGACAAGGAACACTCTTTTAGGCTAAGAGCACTAACGATCCGGTAACATGGAGCAGGAAAAGTAAAGCTTTCTTGGGAGCCAGGGAAAGGAAAAAACAATAATCGGAGCACTGGCCTTTTAAGACATAGCAGAGACAGAGTGGTGCACAGACACGGCACCCGAATCAATACAAAAGACAGGGGCAGAAGTACAAGCGGGGACTGAAGAGCCATGGCCAGGGAATGAGGCGGGCAAGCGAGCAGTCAGGAGCACAGACTAAATGTGCGGATAGATATTAAAAGGGAACAGCAATTAAAAGAACACACCATTAGTGGCTCCCCAATGTTTTGTTGCATCCGCAGAATAATCAGGGTTTTCATATACACTGGCAAAGGACATTTATTTAAAAAAAAAAAAACACTTCTGGTCTTCTGTTCTTTTAAATCTATTCTTGGCCTAGGATTTAAGAATGGCATCTAAGAACCTGAACATTAGAACAAACCATAACAGTAATAGCCAAGTGCAAATAACAATCATAATGTCATTCTATTTTAAGAGACAATTATTTCCAAATTCTCCTTAAAGTTTTTAAGCTTTCCAGTGGGTATCAGGTGGAGGTCAGAAAATGATAAACTCAGAAAATGCCTGGGTATTTTGTGTAAAGTACTTTATGGGTATTTTCTGACTACACTCCTGCATTTTTGAATACTACACATGATCATTGTAGCGCTTCTCCTGGTCCTGACTCATGGATAACTTCTGACTCTAATCCCATTCCTTGGTTTGATTCATCCTGTTTGCTCTGTTTCTGACCATGCCACAGTTCCAGCAGCACTACTGCCTGTAGCCTTTGACTGTTCAGAGAACCACAACCTGGGAATCATTCTGCAACACCTCTTTGCAGGGTAGAAGGGTGAATCACAGCTCAATGTGTCCATCAATTACGCGACTGCCTTCTCTTTGAGCGCGGAAATGACCTAGGAAACACGGGACATCATGTGTTTAGACTCTTTGAGAAAAAAAAAAGAGTCTAATCTTGGGAAGAGCCATGTTTTTCATGATAAAAAAATGTAAATTGCAAATATGCTTTATATCACATCTACTGTTGATTTGGATTTTAAAAGTTATAATGACAGTGACACTAAAACATAAACTTTTAAACATTAAGTCATTTTCTGTAGACACATTCCCTTTAAATTCTACATCTAGTCTAGTCTCCACTTATTTTGTGGCTTAGAGAGTTCACATGCCAATACATGACTAAAACAATTTGAACTAAACATTGTTTGATACAATCCATGAACGATAAAAGACATGGCACTCACCCCTCTTGAAGTAATCTTCTTATTTCTTTATTTCATACAAAAGTTACAAACAGCAGACAGACATGTGAGAGAACGCCTTCAGCGATGCAGCTACAGCTGTTTCATGCCATTACAGCACTTCTTCAAGGCTGCTGTAATGGCATGAAACAGCTGTAGCTGCATCGCTGATGGCGTCTGTCTGCTGCTTGTAACTTTTGTATGAAATAAAGAAATGAGAAGATTACTTCAAGAGGGGTGAGTGCCATGTCGTTTATCTTTGATGGAGTGTATTGAACTGTTGCTGCTTACATAGAATACCACCCTGAAGTGACACATTGTTGAATGTTATACCTCTCAGTTATTCTGAACTGCCACTGCATTGTATCGGATTTGCCAGTAGTGTCGGACTTTCTCATTTGTGTACTAAACATTGTTTGGCTATAACATTAATACCACCCAATATTGTGTAGGTTCAAAACAGCTTGGATTGGCTGAGGATCAAACTCCTACTCTGAATGAATCCTGTGGTGTCTGACTCCAAGGCGTTTGCAGCAGATCCTTTACGTGCTGGAATTTGCAACAAAAGGTCATCAGCTATGAAGCAATATAAAAAAATATATAACTACACGGCCCAGTTGTGCCATTCATGTGCCCATTATGGACATGGGACACCATAAGCACTCTGTATGATTAAGTAGCACCAAATACAGTAAATTTGTAATGGAGTGTTTATTCTGACAACTTTATATTATTGACAACAATACATTTTTTCAGCATGTTGTGCTACAGTAGCTTTCCTGTGGAGTAGCCTTCCGGCATCACGTGCATCATTGAGTCTTTGGATGCCCGTGATCCTGGTACCATTTCACTGGTTGCAATTTTTGATATGTATGACTTCATACTGGACCTCATCTAGCCATAAAAATTTGACCTGCCATTAATTTTAATTTTATGGCAGTTTGATGTATAATAAGCAGCAGAGTGTATGCTTACTGTATGTTTACTGAATATAATCTTTTAGAACAAAATCTATTTTTCCTGTGGAGGAGATCCTATTTCTAGTAAAATATTAATGTGGTCTGAGACTCATGATGCTAATATTGTTTGCTGCACTATTCCCCCAGCCTTGAAATGTACACTGGTAACAGACTGTTATCTTTCCAATTAAAATGCCACTGCTATGCATGTTAGATATGACAGAAATAATTGGTCTGTGGAAACAACAGAGAAAAACGAGAGTGGGTGCCCTTCTTGGTTGAAACTGTATCACTGGTCATCGGAAATAGAGCAGAGTTCCTTAAAGGGAATGCATTCTCGGGAAATAGAGATTTTTTGGTGTTCTTTCTGACATTCAATTTCACTATCTTTAGTTTAAAATAATCCTGAAATCTTACAGTTTTCAGTCTGCCCACTAAGTCTAAGCCAAATAACAAGCTGATGCTTCCAATTTCATAGAGAAACAACACTCTCCTCCTTATCATCACATACAAAATTTATAAAAGGTGACTTGAATATATAGATAAGACAGGATCAGGCCACTTAAAGTAAACGATGATCACAATATTCCTGTTGACTTCTGCAGGGGTCACAAAGCATGCCTAGAATACTCTCCCATAGGAGACAAGGGCTCAGCTCCAGTCTACTGGTTTCTGTACAGAAAAGCATATGTCTAAATGCTATGCATCAATATGGCAGGTCACATTATAATGTACACAAAATTCAATTTAAAAAAATCACTATAAAAAATAAAAACAGATTAGGAAAAGAAAGAACATATTTTAGTATATGTCTCTAATCGGTAAGAGTCTAGAGGAAACATTCCCTCATTCCTTTTAATGATAGCACATCAAGGTTTTATGGTCAATCTTAGAGACCCACAGGCAGTCCTGTGTGTTGCTTTATAGAAGTTATCCCTTCTGTAATAAGTTATGAAATGGGGCAAGTTATTAAAAGTCAGAATGATTGTGGATTCTTATAGACTTATTGAGAAAACAAACCTCCTTGTTAATATAAATGAAAGGCATGGGAAGGTACAGTAGGGGTCACATAGCTCTAGTAATAATTCATAATGTGACTAGGTGCATAAAGCTTTAGATTAGTTTAAATTAGTTGCAGAAGTACCTTTTTTATTGTGCCACAACAGCAACATGCTGAGAGGTGTGCCATGCCATGTAATGCCATGTAAAATCAAAATAAGTTGGAAGGACTGGAAGGCAGGTTACAAATTTAATAGTTATTTTTCAACAAAGTACTTGACTGCAGCAAGTATAGAATGAGAGAAGCTGGCTTGCTGTAGTATAAGGCTGCATTCACATGTTCCGGCAAGTTGTCCCTGCTCACGGATCACGGAAATTTTACAGACCATTGCTTTCTATTGAGCTATTCAGACGTTCTGTGATTTCACGGATCCGTGATCCATTCCGTTTAAAAATAGGACATGTCATAACTCGGAACGGAAGCACAGAACAAATTCCCCATAGAAATCAATGCGATCCGTGTTTTTCTAACGGATGTACACAGATGTGACATCCGTGTTGTTCCGTGAAAAACACGGATGTGATGTAATCAATGGAATTTAAAATGCTGTAAAACAGATCTGTGAAAAAAACGGACACCGATGCAAAAGGGATAAAAAACGGACTGTTTTGCACGGATCACGGAGGTAGCTACCACCACAATCACGGACCGGGAAAATCACTGAACGTGTGAATGCAGCCTTACTTAAGCATTTTTGATCCACTCAATGTAGAATAGAAAATATACTTCCAGAATACCATAAAGGTGAATAATCATGTAACCCACATGTTACAGTCTCTGTACTTCATAACAAGATTGTATCTTCCAATACACAGAAACTTTTTTGTAGATTGTGCCCAAATGGAAGAGCTGATTGTGCCAGCTGGAAGCAGCATCCCACTTTGGAGCAGGAATATGGGCAGTTATTATGTTTATTTATAGCTATAATAACATCATGGAGAGGGATGGGATTTGGGGTGAAAGTATGTATTCACTTCAACGCAAACAAAAGCATCTCAGCCCTTTTTGCTTGTTTCATATTGCCAGCCTGTTTCCATTCATTTTAACACAAAGAAGGGATTAAGGGCCACATGTATCATCCTGCGAACGGATGATTTTCGGCAGAAAGTGCCGATTTGCGTATTTTTTTATATGCAAATGGCCGATTTGCGAATAAAATATTCGCAAATCGGCACTTTCCGCCGAGTACGCCAGGGGGGCGGAAAAGGGGCGTGTAGTGGGCGGAACGGAGGGAGCGGACTCAGAGTCCGCGCGATTTACCATCCGTTCCGCCCAAATATACGCCGAAAACCTACTCCAGTCCTCAGCTGACGTAGGTTTTCGGCGGTGCGCACCGGCGCGCATGGGATTTATGTAGAGGCAGTCCGCCTAAGGGGGGCATTTATTAAGTCCGGCGTTTTTTACGCTGGACTTAAAAATGCCCCCGCAGCTCCGGCGCTACGGAGATTTATGTAGAGGCGGACTGCCTCTACATAAATCCCGTGCGCGCCGGTGCGCACCGCCGAAAACCTACGCCAGCTGAGGACTGGAGTAGGTTTTCGGCGTATATTTGGGCGGAACGGATGGTAAATCGCGCGGACTCTGAGTCCGCGCCCTCCGTTCCGCCCACTACATGCCCCCTTTCCGCCCCCCTGGCGTACTCGGCGGAAAGTGCCGATTTGCGAATATTTTATTCGCAAATCGGCCATTTGCGTACAAAAAAATACGCAAATCGGCACTTTCCGCCGAAAATCATCCGTTCGCAGGATGATACATGTGGCCCTAAGTGTTTAAATGAAATAAGAAAAAAGCATGCTTTTGCTATTAGGGTATCATGAACAGACTGCTGTTGGCAGATCTTCTCTTTGCTTCTTCATGTTCTGCTGTGAATAAACTATGCAGATAAATACATAAACTAGGCAGAAACAAAACTCTGTAGTTCAGTAGAGCTAGTCTGAAGCAGAAACTACATGAAGAATGAACATGTTGCATAGTATATTATCTGCAGCATTATTTGCAGAGATATTTCTGGAGCATGTAACTGCAACATAAAAAATAAACACAGGCAACAATTTACAAAGCAAAATGCTGCAGAATTTTGGCTCAAACTGCTCACAGATTTATTATGTGTCTGTATTATGTTTTAGACAGTATTTGTGCATTACTTGCATCTAGAAAAGGGACATGGCTCAGAGGAGTCTTAAAATATGTCGGATTGATGGTGTGTGTTTGCATTTCAGCATTTTTGAAAAACCTCTACTATGTGAACATACCCTAAAGTTAGGACAGCCTCTCACAACACCTCTGATGATGAACTGACCTAGCCCTACTATGGTATGTATTGGAACTATTTGAAGTCAATGGCCCATCTGTGAATACATAAGTGAACCAGGTGATTTGGAGGGAAAGCTATTTTTTGTTGCAGCTTTCTACTAAGGTTAATAAAGGGTGCCCGGAGTGAGGACCTCCAATACATCTATATACCCTAAAAGCAGACAACTTATTTAAAGCGAATATGTCAGATGCAAATTACATTCCAAACTGCTGACAGTGTTAGGGTCCTATCGCAAACTAGATTGTTTATCGTTAACCTGAAATTGTTCACCATATTACACAGAATGATAGTCGTTAGTTACGATCGTTATTGCGATTGTTACTATGGTCGTTTATTCCTTCTGATCCTAGAAAAACAATGAACAATGCGCAATTACTCTGAACGTTAATGAAAAAATGCGGAACTTGAGCGAACAAATGTGGAATTACAGCGAACGATTAACAATAATTTTAGGTTCAGATCAATGACATTCGAACAATTTTTCGATCGGTGCCTGTAATTCCACAGAACAATTATCATTTAAATTCTAACAATATAACGATTTTTGCACAATAATCGGCCCGTGTAATAGGGCCCTTAGATAGCTGCTAGGTCAAAGAGACACATGGTTCATTTTATATATCTATCTGTGCTTCCAGAACATACTAAAAATAATTTTATTCTTCAGTGAAAAGAGGGAGGTGGTGTTACAGCCCTCAGGAGAGCAGGAGCTTGGGAAAACCTACATTCTGGAAGCACAGCTGGTACCATGTGTCTTCTTGACCTAACAGCTATCTAACAGTGTCAGCAGTTTGGAACGTTATTGCAGCTGACAGATTTACTTTAAAGGGAATCAATCACGCAGAAAATCACCCTAATGATAAGGAAACATGCTGGCACATCACCCAGCACAGTTCCCAAACATCCCCCTGTACCCTCCGTGCCCCCCTCTATTAGACCGTATTCTTACTTTTATGATGTCCCGTGCTGTATGTAAATGCCAGACAATTAGTCCCGGTGGGTGGTCCTGGGTGGTGGAATAGCTGTAATCAAGCCCAGAGGGGCATGATTGAAAGACCTGCGTTCTGCCAACGTCACCCGCGGCCTGCGTTCCACGGCGGTGGCATGCCAATGTCTTTAGGATGACGCGCATGCGCAGTGCATCAGAATCTTCTCCCGCCGTACAGCACATGTGCAGCGTGCTAAAGACGTTGCCGCGCCGCCGACGTGTAACGCAGGCCCCCGGTGACGTTGGCAGAACGCAGGTCTTTCAATCACGCCCCTCTGGGCGTGATTACAGCTATTCCACCGCCCAGGACCGTGACTAGATGCGCCCAGGACTGCCCACCGTGACTACTTGCCCGGCATTTACATACAGCGCGGGACATCATAAAAGTAAGAATACGGTCTAATTGAGGGGGCAAGAAGGGTACAGGGGGATGTTTGGGAAGCGTGCTGGGTGATGTGCCAGCACGTTTCCTTATCATTAGGGTGATTTTTTTGCATGATTGGTTCCCTTTAATACTCACTGTAGCCTCTTTGTTAGCACTTAGTACAAGTATTGGGTATTTATGTGTTCATATCTATTTAGCTGTTCAAGTATTAGGTAGTTTAGCAGCAAGGTTTAATCATATCCATAATTAGAATAAAAAATAAACCTTGTCATGCATAATGTATTGCCTGTATGCATATAAAAATGTCTGTGTGGTTACTATAAGGATGACACCAGGTTCACTTACACAGACACCATAACGTTTGTATGCCAGAAAAAGCATGAAACAGCCTTAACCCACATATGCTTGCAATGAATTGCAGAGCTCCCACCAGTGAATACTAACAAGTCCTCAAAAACCCTGGTTTATATTCTGCTTTTTGGTAAAATGTAACTTAAAATGCTGCCCAGCGGGGTATACCAATTGACTAAGATCATCTATGGATCATCTGGGGTTGTCAGCCTAGCTGCCATCAGAATGCAATGTTAACCTTACTGTGTGATGGCCTTTGGCTGAAAGCCACTATTCTGTTCACTGAGCAGATTGGAAATGTGTTCTGACACAATATTAAGGTGAGGAGTCCTCTCTTAATTTGGAGCTTTACTTTTTTCCCTACATACATGCATAGTTGCCAACAATTAAAAAATTTTTGGTGTGGTCTGTGGGGCGTGCTCTACTGTGGGTGTGTTTTGCAGGGGTGTTGCTCATCATCTGGATTAACTTTTTAAATGAATTTTCCCTATATTGTTTTCATTGTATGGACCTTACAGTTAGAACCATACACATGAGTACAAGATGCTGGAAAGCTGGGTGATTCCCATCATACTGAGTATAGGATGCTGAGAAAGCTGGGTGACCTTCATTACACTCATTATAAGATGCTGGAAAGCTGGATGACCTCCATCATACTGAGTATAGGATGCTGAGAAAGCTGGGTGACCTTCATTACACTCATTATAAGATGCTGGAAAGCTGGATGACCTCCATCATACTGAGTATAGGATGCTGGAAAGCTGGGTGACCACATCATACTGAGTATAGGATGCTGGGAAAGCTAGAGTTTCTGCATTTTCACCATCCTTTTTTACCACAGTTGCTGTCAAAATCCCCACCACCAAATCCCCTCTGTAGGTTAACCCATTCCTCCTTTAGAATAATCCTCCTCATGTGGGTATCCTCCCATTAGTAAAAACAATAAAAGAACAACAAACACACATACTTACCTAGTTCCCTTCAGTACCCCATCTTCTCTTTTTTTCAGGCTCTGCTAACCACTCCAGTGACGTTCCTGACTGGTCCTGGAGCTGAGAGGAGGGAGCGGCCTCTAGTGGCTGGAGGCACAATACAGCCTACTGCCTAAAGCAGTTTGCATTTAACTATAATCCTCATTAGGAGTGCACATAGTTAAAAGCATAGAGTGGTTGGCACAAGGGGCAGGGCTTGATGTCACACAGACAGGGCTTGCCAGGACATACCTGGGACATTAATTTGCCGGAACTGTCAGCTCAAAACCGGGACAGTCCTGGAAAATCCAGGACTGTTGGCAACTTTGTACATGTTATACTTGCCCACAGAAGTTGGTATTTGATTGTTTAACTCAGTGCTTCTCAAACTTTTTCCATTGGAGCCTCGTCAAAGAGACATAATGATGCCTCGGCCTTATCAGACCAAGAGGATGCTGGGGCCTCACTATCTATGGCGGAAGTCCATTCAAATATGAAAACTATTGCTCAGTCTACCCTTCATTTGTCTCCTAATCTCTGTATGACATTAAAAAAAAAGTACAAAACCAGTCAATAATGTTCCTAAACTAGAGATTGTTGTAGCCAGGGATAAGACAGCACAGACTGCACAGGGATGTGCAGCTTATAGTCACTTCTGTGAAAACTACCTCCCCAGCTGTGCCTCACCAGCAACTAGGGGGCGCCTCACTGGTGAGGCCCGCCTAGCAGTTTGAGAAGCACTGGTTTAACTGATTGCCTTATATATTAGCCTGTGGGTCTACTAGTGTCCATGGACCAAAGAAAGTCCAGAAGTTCTTATAAGCCTAGAGCTTCTGGATCCTCCTCTGCTTCAAGTTACCCCAGCACCCTATCACTTGCCCCCACCTACTAGCCTATTTTTACTTTCTTCACTAAGTGGTATACCTGAGCCCTCCCATGTAATGTACGGCCACCACCCCATAATATATCTACAGGGGGGTCTCTTACTGATCAGATCGAATTTATCCAAAATAACTCCGCTACATAGAGAACTGTGCTTTTAGAATATCACTTCTCTTGAGATGGCACATATAAAAAGAGAAATTAATAAGCAGTGAATTTTGAGGCTAATTGAATAAAAAACAAACTAAATGGTATTCAAATGTGAAAATTCAGTGAGACTAAAATAAAATTCTAAAACTTTCGTTTCATGCTTTTCAAGTACACAAAAGGCCTTCCATATTATACTTTTGATAGCTCTGCTTTAAACATGACAGATCTGCATAATCACTTATTATTTGTTCCATGGCTGGTATTACAAAATATGTCCTGAGCCCATCTGTCATGCCTAAAGACATGGTGCAAGGCTCTGAAAAATAGTATTTGAAGTGTTATAAGCTAAGCTGAATCTGAACCTTTCTTCTGTTACACATTCTTTTAAATTCAACTATCTTCTAAGGTTTTTTTCAAGAGTAAAAAAAATACTGTCAGAAGTATATAAAAAAAAAAGACATTTTACTCTGCTTATAAATTGACTGCCACTCTTACACCAGTGCTTTTGCCTCACGTTTCAGTCTGTACAAGGCAAAGCGGCGATGATATGCCATAATGTCCAGTGACTGAAGTAAATTAAATAACTGCATAAAATGTTAGGACAGTAATTGTCAGAATACAAATACACATGGTAAAGGGCGGCTAGGCAGTTCATTCGGGGTGGGTTTTCTGGTTATTGTATTGAGCAAAGATTCTGAATCCAAGTATGCTGGAGGCTTTTTAAGCATATGTCATGAACTAGTCGCTCTTGGTCACTGTTATAGAACTGGAACATCCACTTAATGACTCCTCGTGTGCGATCTAAAAGGGTTTGTCATCTCCTATCTTAGGGCAGCACCTTGCAGGGGGGCATCACAAGGGAGCAGGGGGAAAGAAAACATTTTTTTTTTTCTTTTAGTCTCCCATCTCCCCTTCCGACTTTTATGGGGGGGGGGGGGAGTTCTACATGTAGAGAAAAGCTCCCATTTCTTCCTTAGTAGCCATGTGCTGTGACCAGGCCATTGGCCATATGCCTATTACCACATGAGGGTCTGATTTTAGCTGCATGTGGTGTCTAATGCTACGTTTACACGAAACGATTATCGGGTGAATTTTCACGATAACAATCGAATTCGAACGATAATCGTACGTGTAAACGCGGCGAACGATCGAAAAATCGTTCATTTTGATCTTTTAACATGTTCATAAATCGTCGTTCGCCGATCGCTCCGTGTAAACAGTCGTCGCGCGATAGTCCGGCCGCGCGCCGCCCGCAGCCCTGCCTGCCGCCCGGCCCCCCGCTCATCCGCAGCCCCCTGCGCTGGCTCGATCAAACTGATTGGCTAAAGAGGGGAGCCGGGAATTTCAAACGGCTCCTCTTCAGCCAATCAGTGCTGCCTTGCATTGGTTGGCTGAAGAAGGGAGACGGGAATTTCAAACGGCTCCTCTTCAGCCAATCAGTGCTGAAGAGGAACACTGATTGGCTGAAGAGGAGCCGTTTGAAATTCAGCCAATCAGTGCACTGAAGAGCGGAGGCGGGGATGTCAAAGACCTGCGACGCGGAGCAGGTAACGTATGCTCGTGGCCGGGGCGGGGGCGATCAGAGCTTCAGCGGGGGGGCAATCGGAGTGGCGGCGGCGGGGGGCGTTTGGAGCGGCGGCGGGGGGCGATCAGAGCGGCGGCGGCGATCGGAGCGGTGGGGGTGGCGATCGGGGCGGTGCAGGGGGCTGCGGTTGACGGTGGGGCCGGGCTGAGGATGAGGAAAGCCTGAGATTTCTCCTCTTTTCAAATCCATTTCTGGCTTTGGCTTCAAATCTTTGGCAGATAATCTGTCAGATAATCTTCTGTGTAAATGGACCCTAAGGCTGATCAGATATCAATATGATATTCAGAAACCAGAAATTCTAGAAAACACTAGGGATCAAAGAAGAAGCACCCAACATATGTAGGTGGCACATCACATTTAAATACATAACCATAAACGTCTAAGAATACAGGTACAGTAACTAACATTACATGAAACATGCAGAAAAACTGGTAAATCTAAGCAGAGAATTGTGGACATGACAAACAAACAACCCAAAAAAGGGATGGTAAGGCAAAAAAAAAGGTCAAAACTGCAGCAAGAGTCAGCAAGAAAGAGCAAAGTCAGAGAAAGCCAAAGGTCAGAAGATGAAAATAGCAAAAGGTAAGGGCTAGCCAAATCTAGAAAGACGTCCAGTATAGCAAGCTGACTTATATGATGTCAAGGTCCTGCTCTGGGGTGTGATTAGACCAAACTTCTAGCACTCAGACCATGCAGATAGCAGGCTAGTGGTGAGGGGATCTTTTAATCACATCCAGGTTAATGTTCTGCAGCTTAGAACAAGATCAGGTAACAGACAGGTGTGGTGGAATTCAATCAACACTGCAAGGAAGTAATGGTGGTTTTACACGGAACAATGTATCGATTCGAATTTGCACGATAACGGTCGAATTCGAACGATAATCGTACGTGTAAAAGCAGCGAACGATCAAGCGACAAGCGAAAAATCGTTCATTTTGATCTTTCAACAAGTTCTCAAATCGTCGTTGATCGTTCACAAAAAAATCACAGATCGTTCAGTGTAAACAGTCTTTCAACGATTTCCCCTATGTGTGAGATAGGCTTAAGCGATCGCAAAACGATTGCAAAACGAATATTCCGTACGATGTATCGTTCCGTCTAAACGCCGATCGTTATAGAAAAAAAATTGTTCATTCAAAATCGTTAATCGTGCAATTGGGCGAATTATCGCTCCGTGTAAAACCCCCATAAGAGAGCAGTGTCCAGATCACACACAACAAGGGTATAAAATGGGAATCATTAGCGCTTCCTCTGCTACACACCACAGATAAAGGCTTGCACTGATGCTCACTAGGGTACTGTCATTATAGATATTGACGCAATGATTTTTAACGATTAACGACTAACGATAAACGATCGCAAACGAGATTGTTTATCATTAACCTGAAATTGTTCACTATATTACACAGAACAATGATCATTAGATGCGATCGTTACTATGATCGTTTATTCCTTCTGATCTCAGCAAAACAATGGGCAATGTGCTATTACACTGAATGATTAGTGAAAAAATGCGGAACTTGAGTGAATGAACGTGGAATTACAGCGAACGATTAGCAAACGATTAACGATAATTTTAGGTTCAGATCTAAATCAACGATCAACAACATACGAACAATTTTTCGATCGTTGCCTGCAGTTACACAGAACGCTTATCGTTTAAATTTTAATGACATAAAGATTTTTCGCATGATAATCGTCCCGTGTAGAAGGGCCCTTAAAGGGATTAACATGACCGACAAAGTAGAGATAATTGTAACTACTTCCTGACAAAAGACATGAATGGGGGGGGGGAGTGGAGGGAGACTGGGGCAGCAAAACCAATAAATAAGACTGGTAGATTATATTCAACTGCACTAGTTTATTATTTGCAGCCGGAGAGACATGAAGGTCAGATTCCATACTCTCCTTCGAGTCATTATGATGATATAATCAGCACAGGGTGATATTCATTACACCCCAGGGGCATTTCGGAGATAAAACCTGTACACTTTCTTAACCTGTTGCCAGACTAATGTGGCTAGTTTGTTGAGTGGAAGAAGTCTAGTAGGATGCCTAGAGTGATCTAAATCAAAGAAACCCAATAGGCACAGAGTATGGGCCCTTGCAGCCAGGGCTGTGTTTACCACTAGGCACCCTTGGTCTAGTGCCTAGGGCAGCACCTTGCAGGGGGGGCAGCATCAGGGAGCAGGGGGAAGGAAACAACTTTTTTTGTTTGTTTTTATATTTTGTAGTCTCCCTCCTCCTGTTCAGACTTGCCAGTAAATCTGTTGTCTTTTGGGGGAGAAGTTCTACGTGGGGGGGGGGGGGGGGGGTGTTATCTAGTCATAGTATGGTGATATTGGTCAGGTCTGGTATGGCGGTGTTAAATGTGACGCCTGGAGCTATTACCTACCAATCCTGCGGTGGGTCATCTTCAAGTTTAGTGCCTAGGGCAGCAGCAGCTGTTAATATGGCCCTGCTGCTGCAAGGTCATGAACCCAGCTGATGAATTGCCCACTCAGCCAATCAGTGACTGGCAGAGCAGGCAATCCATCATAAGGTCTGTACCATTGCAGCAGCAGAAGCTAGGGCTGTGATGTACCAGGAAGCTGGTCAAAAATTACATCCATCGGCTGTCTGGGAGCAGTGAGACCGGCGTCACAGAGGTACAGGGATGGGTAAGTATCCATTCTATATTATGTTTCTACACCACCCCTGCCTGCGATTTTTTTTTTTTTTCATGGGACTTCTCCTTTAACTTATGTCTAATATTGCCCCCAAATAAAATGGATGGGAATAACATTTGGATTTTTAAAGAATCATTCTGAGACAATGACAGTGCTATGTTGTGCAACATAGAGAATTTTGGGTAATATTTTAGTCACACATTATTGCTTATTGATCAGAAAACTTGGTCATATACTTTTATACTAACGGGTCTCTCTGCCAGTGACTTATCTCCGCAGAGTGCGCTGACAGGCAGAAAGCCATGACTAGTCACACAGCCCCTCTCCCAGCCTTGCCTGCTGGGATAAACCTCTTTTTCCACAGCGGGTATGCTCGGGGAGCTTCACAATAGATCTATACTTTGAAGCTAGTAAGGATCACTGGCGGAACTACCGCCGTAGCAGCCGTAGCGGCCGCTACGGGGCCCCGCCGTATCGGGGGCCCGTGGCGCGGGCCCCCGGAGCTCACATAGCCTGTAGCACCCGGCGGCCGAGCAGGCCTCCCGGGTGCTACAGCTGTTTGGGGTCCAGGCAGTGGCCACGAAGGGGGGCCCGCGGGGCCCTCCCGATCAATCACGCTTGTGACCGCAAGCATTGTTTTGCTTGCGGTCACAAGAGTCTGGCTCCGTCTTCTCCCCGGCTGCTGCGCGGCTGCCAGGGGTGTCGCGTCTTATCCCCGGCAGCCGCGCATCCCAGAACTCCCTGCGCGCCTTGGGCCCTGACTTTCGGTTCCGGCGCGCAGGGAGTTCTGGGATGCGAGCGCTGCCGGGGATAAGACGCGACACCCCCGGCAGCCGCGCAGCAGCCGAGGACAGACCAGGAGAAGTGAGGATCGACGTGGGAGCGTGTTGTCAGGTGAGTTAAATTTTGTTTTTTTATCAGCCTGCAGGGTGGGGGGAAAGAGGGGGGCATCTATGAGGGTGGGGGGGAAAGAGGGGGGCATCTATGAGGGTGGGGGCATCTATGAGGGTGGGGGGGGGGAAGAGGGGGGCATCTATGAGGGTGGGGGCATCTATGAGGGTGGGGGGAAAGAGGGGGCATCTATGAGGGTGGGGGGAAGGAGGGGGGCATCTATGAGGGTGGGGGGAAGGAGGGGGGCATCTATAAGGGTGGGGGAAATAGGGGGCATCTATGAGGGTGGGGAGAAGGAGGGGGGCATCTATGAGGGTGGGGAGAAGGAGGGGGGCATCTATGAGGGTAGGGGGAAAGAGGGGGCATCTATGAGGGTGGGGAGGAAGAGGGGGGCATCTATGAGGGAGGGGGGAAGGGGACCATCTATAAGGGAGGGGGAAGGGGGCCATCTATAAGGAGGGGGAGAGGAGGCCATCTATAAGGGAGGGTGGGGGGAGAGGGGGCCATCTATAAGGGAGGGTGGGGGGAGAGGGGACCATCCATAAGGGAGGGTGGGGGGAAAGGGGGCCATCTATAAGGAGGGGGGAGAGGAGGCCATCTATAAGGGAGGGGGTAGAGGAGGCCATCTATATGGAGGGGGAGAGGAGGCCATCTATAAGGGAGGGTGGGGGGAGAGGAGGCCATCTATAAGGGAGGGTGGGGGGGAGAGGGGGCCATCTATAAGGAGGGCAACATGGGGGGAGAGGGGCCATCTATTTGGGGGGGGGGGCAACATAGGGGGAGAGGGAATACACAGAGGGGGGCATATATTATTAGGGGGTCACATAGAGTCAGGGCTACCCACTAAATGAGGGTGTAAAGGGGACAGTACAGATGTGCAGTGTGTATAGAGATAAGGATGGTGCCAGAGTGAGGAGTCTAATATGTCTGTCTGGCAGATTCTGTGGATTCGTGGCTCGGAGAAGTTCTCATAACGGCCCAGGACGGATGGAGAAGATGAAAAGGAAAGAACTCCGATCAGAGAAGACGTCCCCTGTGAGTCACTTAATATAACTGTACTGTAATTTATATGGTGTACAGAACCTGTGTAGAGCTGAGTGTGTTTATGGCGTAGTGGTCGATTGAGGGGGTTGGGGCCCCAATCAAAAGTTTGCTATGGGGCCCAGCCATTTCTAGTTACGCCCCTGGTAAGGATATCAGCACGATGCTGATTGGTTCCCTTTAAACATGCCTGGGGTAAACATATATCTAATAATAAGAAAGAGCAGACTAGATGGACTTAGTAGTCTTTTTATGCTGGCAACCTTTTATGTTTCTATGCCTTCATTTCTCTACGCAAAAACAGGGTCTGTGGAACCTTAGTTCCGAGTCTCAAATCAGAGGAATAGCCACATATCCTTCCTGGTAAGGGGTTGCTAAGGGGTACCTCCCAGTGGGGAGATCACCAAACAACGGGTTTCCTTTCCAGGAGGGATATCTTGGTGTTCCCGTTTTTTGACTCATGAATGAACTCCACGGACCCTGTTTTTGCATACTCAAATGTTTCAGGGGGCAATGTATCAATGGAGACTCTTGAGTACTCCATTGGATTTTGTTTGCTGATCTCCTTGAGCTCAGTGATTGCTGCGTTTTGTATGTCTTCTTTTCTATTTACATGAGAAAGTTAAATCATATAAATAAAATAGTATTCATTTAGAGCATTGCAAGTGAGTGTATGCCTATTTAGAATACTGTAATGCCAGCAGTTTGCATCAGTGTTTTACCTCCAAGTTAACTGGTCTGGGTTTGCTCCTTCATGGCTGCATTTCATGGGATGTCCCATAGATGCCATGTCCATGCACTGATTGTAAGCTAAAGTGCCAGTGTGTACAGGGTTAACATGATCCCTGATGCAACAATTGTGCTTCAATTGGAAGGTTGAGTTAAACGTGTCATTGTGATCAAGTTAACACAGGCTACATCTGTATGTCTATAATGTCTCTAATTTTCCCACCTATTGCTTGCTAGCATTATTTAGGGTTCTCCGCCAATTTACCTGTAACTTAGCAATATTGTGGTTTGGCCATAGCGAAGGTGTTTTGCTCCTGATCTGCTATTCTTTATTTGACTTGTGCCTGTTTATTTGATGTTTCCTCTGCCTGACTCTTATGTACAATGTTGATCCTCCTGTGCATAAGGAGGGGAAGCATTTGTGTCTAACAGATAGATAGATAGATAGATAGATAGATAGATAGATAGGAGATAGATAGATAGATAGATAGATAGATAGATAGATAGATAGATAGATAGGAGATAGATAGATAGATAGATAGATAGATAGATAGATAGATAGATAGATATAGATAGACAGACAATATATTAGATATATGTGTTTCTTATGTTTGCTTCTACTGTTGATCTAGGCAAATGGATAGAAATATGAAACTGTAAATGTAGAGGTATAGCCCACTCCATCTCTTATGCAATACTGTTTCCCTTCTTGATCTATATATCTGTATATGCTTAGAAGAAAATTTGGGTTAAGGAAGGTACAAAAGTATGTTTCACTGCAATCATAAAGCATAGTATAAATGCACTAAAGGAGGGTCCCCAAATTCTTACAGTGTCTATCAATGGTCAGCTAATCTGCAGTAAGAAAGTGGAAAACATTAGAGGACCGAGAATTATTGACACATGAAGATCTGGACAAAATGAAAACCACTACTTCTTCTGTACCACCAACATCCATTTAAAGTCTTGGTTTAAAACTAGTATTTCAGAGTAAACACAGTTGTTTATATTGATATTGATATATATTGTGCCATACTAGATTTTATACTGTTAGAGCTTGAGTGGCATATATCTCAGCCCCCGTTTAAATACAATCTAGATTTTATATTATGAATGAAAGCTCTTGTTATATTCTAAGCTATGTTTTGGATGTGCCGATATCAGCCATTTTGCCTTACTATTTAGTATACTTTTATAAAAATTGCATTTCAATTCTAAAAATGATCAGGTTGGATATGTATATTAGTCAAATGAAAATAAATGAGAAATGTCCCATCTTCTTCCCTTTAGCTTCGGGCACCTATAAATATGCACCTGCAACTTTTTATTTGTAAATGAGTAAACTCATAGCATATGGACTGGTTGATGTAACCCAGTGGCCACATCTGTTGTTACGAATTTTTTTAAACCAGAGTGTACCTTTAAAAAAATGGACTTGTATAAATTATATATGAGTTATAGCTTGTTACATAAAGAATTGCAGATCAAAACTGTATTTGACTACCTAATATTAACTCCTTGATCAGCTTTTACTGCCTCAAAATGAATAATAAATAATTAAAGTTAATATAAATATTATATGCTATATGCCAGAGAAGTCATAAGCAGTAACTACGATGTGTAGAGCAGTATATATTATTCCAATGTCATGGACACCAAGGATAAAAATCACTCTTCTATGGTCTTATTTCTCCATTCAGACATTTTCCCTTTAAAAAATTAGCTATAATACCTGTTAAAAATACCTGAAGGAAACATGCTATAACTAAATATGCCGAGACGCTTCAGTGCTAATAATATTGCTTATCTGGGTTTGTGGAAATGAGAAACTTGTGAAAGTGACAGAACTTAAAATATGCACCATGTGTGAAGCTTTACTGAACAGAAGAGGATCCCATGAACCGCCGAAAGTGACAGCAGCCAGATGTATTAAATACTGTAACTCAAACACTTTTTGAGATGCTTATTTACAATTCCTCTTTTGAAAGCCAAGACCTATCAGGTCCGTTTAAAACAGTGAACGGTATTAACAGTTAGCAGTTATGGAGATATCTAAAAGTTTATATTGTACACAATGCCAGAACTAATGACAGCTGTATATCATTGTAAACCTTAAGCCAATGACAGTTTTGACTCATGGACCTCAGGGATTTCTGACACTTTTCGTGGTCACGCTGAGCCAGTATTATAGCAATTACGGTATGTATGACATATCTCACAAAGTGGTTTAAATAATAAAAGGCTATACTGTTGTTGACATACTGTACCTATAAGGGAATAGTTTATAATACAGAAATAATTGCTGACAGTCAATCATTCCCCAAAACTAACAGCATGGGCTCACCAAGTGCACCGCCTAATTATTCATTTCTAAGACACTTGTAGAGTCATTGTCTTATTGTTCATTTCACCATGAAAGCTAAAAGTGAGGATGACAATTAAGGCTGGTAGCCCCAGTAGCAGAATAACATTATTATACATTACATACTGAGGTATTGTTTTCATCAGCGGTACAGTACACAGATATTCAATGTACACAATGACTAGTTGCTGACTGATTTGCATTGATGGGAAAATCCTTTAGAAAAGATGCACATTTGCTAATATAAACCCACACCCTGTGAATTAGCTCCTAGCAACTGCATCTCTACAAATTCATGCACAAGGCTTCTTACAGGTGGCAGCTAATAAACATCTTACCTGATATACTTCAAAGGTTCTTGTCCATCCTTGTTTTCAAACCCTGAGTTGCTCATTTTCCGGTATTGTAGCTTGCTTAATATATCTCTTGGTGTCTAGATGCACACAGCTGACTGTGTCTGTGTGGCTGTGTGTAGAGATACAGGGAGAAAAACCAGCCAGTGAGCAGCCAGCATCTCAGTCTGAATTCCACCGGATTGGATCCTACTTGCAGGTACCCACTGCTCATGATCATTTAACCCTTTAGAAGAAATACAGCTAACCCTTGGTTCATTCAGCTAGTCAACCACATAGCAGCTAGAGACGGAAAAAGGAAAGAGGCTTCAATCATTCATTTCTATGTAATTGAAAAAGACAAAGATGATGCTACATCTATGCCATTCATGATGGTTAGAGCACATTGAGGCACAGTAGAGAACATTACAGGGAGGTAATTTAGTTGCATATAAACATAATTAGATATTTGTTCTAATCGGTATGGCAGTTCCCAGCATAAAATTCTATTTAATAACAGTTACGTGGATTTATAAAAAGATATGTTATTTCATCTGTTCTTGTACAAATATATATAGATATATATATTTTTTTAATTTATTTATTTTTTTGAAGAGTAAACATGGTACTGTGCCTCATCATAGTCTGGGACGGAGTTCTTACATGCACCATAATTTCACAACTATGTTTCTTTCAGCCCATAAAATCGAAAATCTAGTTTATAACTATACCCCTACGTATTGCATTTTATGGACAGAATGTCCTCACATTGTACGCATATGGTATATAGGCTCACAATGTAAGCATTTCCTCTCCCAGCATCCAAAGCAGGAAGCATTATGCAGATTTTTTTTTCTGCATATATTCACATAAAAGATACACATGCATGTTTAGAGTATGGTTTCTGACACCTGGAGTCCAGCAAAAGAGATGTTCACATGGGAGTGAGCAGCTGTTCGCTTAGTGTTACCATGACAGAAGGCAAAAAAAAAAACCAATACATTTGTGTCTGCTTAGGCCTTGCGGCTGATGCACAAGCATTTGTTTTATTTGGCAATTTGATCATTAGATCTGCAAGTTGATCTGTTTTACAGCAAGCTGATCTGTTGCCTAACTGCATCCTTGGACTGGTCCAATGAGAAGATGGTGAATGTCACCAATAGAGTGGAGTGAAGTTGCCTACCTCAACCAGTAGCTGGCATCCATTCACCAAGGATGTCACCATCAGAAACACTGCATACAATCCTATCCTATTGAATTCAATTGCTGCATGGAAAACTGTGAAATGACTAGTACCAGAAAGGATGAAAAGCACACTCAAGACATTATAGCATATCATCACTGGCAGCCTAAAATAACAAAGACTAGTGGCAAATCAGCACTAGATTCTGTGGAGTCTCAATTAAGAGTTTCAAACACAGGGCTAGCCAGATATCCCTCCAAGAAAGGACCTAGCAGAGGGGCGGCTCCTGCAAGAAGACCACCAAATCCACCATATTAAGTGGCCCTTTCAGTCAATATCCAACTCTAATACAAGTCTAAAGACATGACAAGGGAAATACCAAAGCCAGATATCCATGCACAGACAGCTGCTTCGGGGTGTTGCCCCCCATCAGTGTGGAGTAGGATTCTGGCTAGGTGGTCGCAATGCCTATTGGACCACCACAGCAAAATGATCATTGACCAAGGGACAGCAGCTAAAGAAGACACTGTGGGTTGCTAATGAAAGTGCTCAACACACTGAAAACCTAGGTGCATTGCCTCCTGGGAAATATTTGCAAAAGAGTCTATGTCAGTATATTGGCATCTCTAGTACAATACAGCTCTACCTATAACAAAGCATTTAATAATTTAATATAGCTCTAGGTTGGACCCCCAGAATAAATCCTAATCCAATATTGATCAAAGCTAACAGATGCATTGACTACTTCATAATAGAACAAGACATGTCCATTTTACTGAACCACATGGCAACAGCAGCGGGTTTTGTACAATAGATATGTACAAATTGATTAGCATCAGCAGCATTGTCTTATGTACTTCCCAGGCACTAGAAACACAAGGGAGACACGTAATTATGTATATACCTGATCAAATAGTCAATCTTAGATGATATGCATGTTCTAAAGCACGGAAAGCTAACGGAGGTCAGCTACACTCTTGCCAAGTCAGAAAGTCTCTAGACACATAAGTACCATAAGCAGCTTGTCAAACAGAGCTTTAATAACCTTACAGTAATTATGCAGTCAATATCACTCGTGTATTACTCTCTACAGTCTAGCTTATGGTAGACATTTTTATAAACTATATCAGTTGTGGATTATATGTGCCTTTTGGACGCCCACCTGGGGCTCAGGGCTTCAGGGGGGTCCATGGCGGCAAAACAGATATATTCTTTCATTGCTGTTAGTCTTCCCTACTTTGGTTCTGAAAAGGAAGGGGGCCCAAATTTTGTGAACAGTCCAGGGCCTTTTGTACATTTAATATGTCACTGGAGTATATACAGAGCCAGTGGGATACATCCAGATATCAAGATAATTCTGACATATTCTGTAAAAAACATGGCCATTTGGCTTCCCTTTTACCTGCCACTGCCATTTGCCCTAATTCTAAGAAAGTTATCATACCTATCCAACAGCTCTGAGATTAAGGGCCCTATTTCACGGGACGATTATCGTTCGCATATTCGTAAACGATAAACGATCCAAACGACCGATATTGTGAAAGACCTGAAATCGTTCACCCATTTACATGGAACGATAATCGTTACTTATGATCGTTCTTGCGGTCGTCTTGTCGTCGCTATTGCGTTCGTCACTACTTTGAACGACCGAACGACGTCTTATTCAATGCGAATGATTTGCGAACGAGCAATGATATAAATAGGTCCAGGTCTTATTAAGTGATCAACGATTTCTCATTCAGTCGTTAATCGTTAACTGCCATTCAACCGAACGAATATCGCTTAGATTCGAACGATTTAACGATAATCTGAACGAAAACCATCCCGTGGAATAGGGCCCTAAGGATGACATCTGATTGATCTGAATGGGTTAAATGGGTTAAACGAGTGCATTGATAGCATCAAATAATAATTTGTCATCCTTTTTTGCTATGTATATGAATTCTGGCTTTGGGTTCATGTATATGTGTATGTCTGTATGTATATAAGTATATATATATATATATATATATATATATGTGCATACTTATGGGTTAATATCTTGTTGTCTGGTGATTTATTATGTTTTATATATACTTTGTATCCTCCTACTTGTGATGTCACCTCCTCTTGTTGGATTTAAATATGGCTACTTCTCATTGTATTAACCAAGCATCTGATGAAGAGACCAGTGCGGTCTAGAAATGCCTAATGCTGAGCCTTTTATACATGTTTTTATTATTTTAATAAAGCAGTTTTATACTTCATTTGTCGGGAGTAGCTGCGCCTGTTATACCTGCTGGAATTTGGAGAGGAGGACTGCATCTTGTTACGGCCCTGGCGTGGGTTGGCAGGAAGGCTGCACACTGGTTCCCTTCTTGAGGAGAGTTGGAGAGTTGTGCCTCGATTTTGCTCAACCTAGCCAGGTGAGAGAGGAGCCAGTTTCACTCCGGTACTGAAATTCTATACATCCCATTGCATCTGGTCCTGCACATGGAGCGCTGTCTTTGTTCTCTTTTACTCTAGCTATCTGATTGATCTGGCATGATATGCAGTAGACTCAGCAACAAGTCACAAAAGTTAAACATCAATCTCAAAGATGGAAATAATAATGCATACCTCCTAGATCTGGTCGACGTATAGATATATAAAAGGTAGAGATTAGAGATGAGCGAACCGGGTTCGGGTTCGAGTCCATACGGACCTGAACGTTCGGTATTTGATTAGCTGGGGCTGCTGAACTTGGATCAAGCTCTAAAGTTGTCTGGAAAACATGGATACAGCCAATGACTATATCCATGATTTCCACATAGCCTTAGGGCTTTATCCAACTTCAGCAGCCACCGCTAGTCAAATGCCGAAAGTTCGGGTTCGGATGGACTCCAGCATGCTCCAGGTTTGCTCATCTCTAGTAGAGATATATAACAGGTAGAGAAATTCTTCCAGTGCTTAGATGGGCAGGGGAACAGATTGCAGTGCCATAGCCTGAGATTTGATTGTCTGTCTGGATGTGCTGCTCACCCACCAACATGTTTCATGTAAACAAGGACTTCGTAAATTTGAAAAAATGCTAATTCAAATATTTCCACTAATAATTATATTTTTACTCCAAGATTCAATGCACATGGGCACATCCTTTTCTTCTAATCTGCTTCTATTTTCTGATTGTCATTTTTTATAATTTTATTGTACATTGTTATGGGGGTTGCTAACTTGCCTGAGCTGTTTTTACCAGCATTTAGTGATATGTTTTACGGAAAGCCTCATGTACATAATAGACAGGACCTGTCCCATTGAGATGAATGTCAAGCATTACTGAGCATATTCTGTGGCCTTTGAAGAGGTCATTCCACAGGGGGCTGCTATTGTCTTATACTGGTGCTATCTATTTACTGGTGACACTTGTCGCTGTCATGCTGTGGAGATCACTTTACAGCAGCCTCCTCTTATCACCACAGGCAAAACAGGAAGTCTTAGCTCAGGACTAATGAGAATAAAAACTGCAACATTACAGGATTATTTTATAATATAGACAGTAAAATGGAAAAAACTAGCCCCCTTCCATAAATTGTATACTAGGAGGAGGAATGGCTTCCTCTCCCTATCCTGCGAGAAACTGACGGGTGCTCTTTTTCCTACTACCGAGGTGGTTGAGTGATACTCTATAATGTACCTAAACAATGCTAATTTTTCCTTCTTTTAGCCGTGTCTTTACAGGGCCTTATAGGCTGTGCTTCAAAGGCCTTTAGTCTTTCTATTGTTTTTTGGATAGAGGCATGTTGAGATTGAGGCTAACTGAGATTAACTTTAACTTACATATAATAGATGACACGTATGTTTAATATTGTACAGGGATAACTATTGTAATATTTTTGCCCCACGGTACAATAAAATAGCCCAGCACTTGGATAAAACCATACATAGACTTTATTGGAAATCCAAATAAAGGTGCAAAACAAATGGCAGTACATTGCAAATGACTACATAATTCTTAATCTTGGCAATTAAGTGACATCATCAGCCCCACCACAATCCTACCAATATTTTATTATTATGCATTATTACATGTGTTATCACTAAAGATTCATTTTAATCTATTAATCCACCAGTTGCTAGTGGGATAATTGATCCCACTGCTACCATATGCATTAAAACATTACAGTACTATAAAAATTGGCCATATATATTAATGGTGTACATATATGATTACAAAAAGTGTTTGTACAACACGTTATATTGTGATCTTAGCACACAATGGTAAATTAGTTAATAAAAAGCATGTAAAAAATCAACAGTGAATTCCACTCATTCAGATCCAATTGGGGTTACATGCATTTCCATCATGGTGTGTTCATAGCCATGGATACTTTTATATCCATCAGACATTTTATAAAGCATAAGTAAAAAGTACAATGCACCTAAGAGCAGTATACAGACCGACAAAAATAATGCACAAATACTGGGTGCTCCAATTGGCGGAAAGGTAAGACGAACACAAAATTATACGAGCAATACAATTCCTCCCCTCCTAACCCCCCCCCAGGCTCATGGATATGGGACTCTCCAGCCCCCAGAGGGCTCCAGTGCAAGAAACTACCCTCAAGTGTGCTCATCAGGGACAGGTAACTGGCTCAATGAACCTGCTGCGTCCTTTCTCAAGTACTAGGCTGTATTCTTGAAAGCTCGAACCACCTCCTGAATTTGCAAAGGCTCTAAAAAGGCTGTAAGGAACCATTTCACTTTCCGTTTGCCATTTTCTCCCTAGCAGGTACTGTCTCTAGCTGGTGCATATGTATGTATTGCTTGACCTGTTTAAGAACCTGCTGCACCCTAGGCATTTCTGGGACTAGCCAGAGAGAGGGTAGACAGCGCTTTGCTACCAGGATAAAGATATGTGTTAAATTAGTGATTTAATGAAACAGTGACATGTAATTTAGAATTCAGAAATGCCATTAAGTTTTGCCAAAGCGCATGAGAAAGTGTATAGGCCATGATATAGATTAATGCCATATTCCGAACGATTTGGACATGAGTCAATCCTATTTGGGCGCAGCTCTATTCTGGGAAAACTAAAGCCATATGTGGCGTGGTGCATTATAGGGAGTCTCTCTCCACTGTTCATTGATGACCGCCTGTCTGATAGCACCCCAGCCCTTCAGAATTTGCTCACTTAGATCAGGTAAAGGGAGTTTTCCCCCCAATAAACATTGTCTGTGATATGCCCTTAGTAACAGCATTTTGTAAGATGATGTACAGGAAAGACACAGTGTGGGTAGAGTTAGATGTTACCACATGCCTTGCCAAGGGATTAGAGGTAGGTTCCCTATTTAGATCTCGAAACCAAGAAAATAAGAAGGTGTATTCCTGGTGATAGGCTCAAAAGTGACCTTGGCTGAGAATGTCAGATATTTTTGGGATGGCACTTGCATCAGGTCTATCGCTTTCATTATTCCCACCTCCTTCCACTGGGTAAAAGCAGCATTCCAGATAATCAGTTTTAACTAAATGATCAATTCTACTTTTCAGAGAAACTTACTCTTCTATAACTCATACCAAGGAGGAATTGTATTTTTGCACTTCTGGTGCAGAACACCTTTTTTATTAGATAGGAGGTGTCTAGGTTCCAAAAACTTAAAGGGGTATGCCAAAATTGAGAGTTATCCAAGATTGGAGGTCTTTTGTCTTAGAGGCAAGGCAACATAAGTGAACACGCTTGGCTAAAGTGTGAATAATGGGGGAGATTTATCAAACATGGTGTAAAGTGAAACTAGCTCAGTTGCCCTTAACAACCAATCAGATTCCACCTTTCATTTTCCAGAGTCTGTGAGGAATGAAAAGTGGAATCTGATTGGGTGCTAGGGGCAACTGAGCCAGTTTCACTTTACACCATGTTTGATAAATCTCCCCCATTATTCACACTTTAGGACATTTCTGAACATGACCAAGTACCTTGGCTTTTTGCAAGTAAATGGAGCATGCATCAATCAGCTATGGATAGGGAATAACTTTTACTCTTGGGATACCAGCCTTAAAAAAGAAACTGTTGGCAGTTTGCAAATATTTCTTATTACCCCAAGTGAGGATATATAACTCTTTAATCTGTTGCTCCAGTACTGAGCTATAAGTTTAAAAGGGTAGTGGGGCGTTTAACTTTTATTTACTAAATAACACACATTACAAAGTTATACAACTTTGTAATGTGTGTTATTTAAGTCAATGGCCCCCTTCCCTGTGTTCCCCCCACCCCGGAAGTGTTGGTGCATTATAATTACGTATTCGCTGTCGACCCCGGCCGCCATCTTGTGTCGACGTCATCTTCGGGAGGCCGGCTGAACCGTTCCAGCCGTCCCTCATGCCGCCCCCTTCTGCCACGTCATCAGTTGCTCAGCCGCGATTGGCTGAGCATAACTGTGCACCCCTTAGCAACAGGTTTCCTTCCCAGGAAGGATATGTGGCTATTTCTCTGATTTGAGACTCGGAACTGTGGTTCCACAGACCCTGTTTTGCATATAGAAATAAAGACATAGAAACATAAAAGATTGTCAGCAGAAAAAGACCACTTGGTCCATCTAGTCTGACCTTTTAGTATTTACTAGGCATGCTTAAAGGGAACCAATCAGCACAATTGTGTTGATATGCCTAGCTGCAAAGTATAGAGCCCCCCGAGCATATCTGCTGCGGGAAAAGGAGTTTTATCCCAACACGCAAGGCCGGGAGAGAGGCGGTGTGACTAGTCATGGCTCTCTGTTTGTCAGCGCGCTCTGCAGGGTTGAGTCGCTGGCAGAGAGACCTGTTAGTGTAAAAGTATATGACCACATTTTCTGACCAATAGGCAATAATGTGCGACTAAAATATTAACCAAAATCCTCTATGTTGCACAACATAGCACTGTCATGGTCTCAGAATGATCTTTTTTTTTATCCAAATTTTATTCACATCCCTTTTTTTGGGGGGGCAACATCAGACATAAGTTAAAGTGTCACTGTTGTTAAATCATTCAAAATTTTAATCAACAACAGTAGATGTGATATAAAGCAAATTTGCATTTTACATTTCTTTTTTTTTAATTATTATGGAAAACACGGCACATCCTATTTTCAGTTTTTTTCTCAAAGAGTCCAAAAACAAGAAGCCCCATGTTTCCCAGGCCATCTGAGCGCCCACAGGGAAAGCAGTCATGTGACTGACAGACACATTGAGACGTAACTCTCTGTACTGGACGGAATTCCTGTGTTTAGCCTGTTTTTTTCCACCAGCACAAGTCAAAAAACTCTGCCTTCAGGAGACTGGACCTGGATTTCTGGTAAGTATAGCTTTGTTTTACAGCATGTTAACAACAAAAAATAATGAATGTATATTGCAAACTTTCTTCATTTCACATTTACTGTTGATTTAGACTTTGAAAGTTATAACAACAGTGACACTTTAAAGTGACTGTACCACCAGGCCCAGGCTGAAGCACTGGAGACGGGCCGACCCACCCCCAGTGGGAAGAAACCCTAGCCCCTCCATGACGTGACTCTGTTGGCGCTATACAAATATTATTTATTGTAAATTTTATAATGCCTTTAATACTACGTAATGTGGAAGGAATGTAAACAAAGAAGCTTTCAAGGCTTAAAGCGACTCTGTACCCACAATCTGTACCCCGAAACCACTTGTACCTTCAGATAGCTGCTTCTAATCCAAGATCTGTCCTGGGGTCAGTTTGGCAGGTGATGCAGTTATTGTCCTAAAAAACTACTTTTAAACTTGCAGCCCTGTGCCCAATGGCCGTGGCGCTCAGCACGGCTTTTTCAGCCGTAATGCTTCACATGTTTTTCACATACTCAGCTCTGCTGTTCTTTGTTATAGCAGAGGCCAAGGTTTCACTCCCCTGGCTGTTCAGCATAGGTGTTGGGTGTGTGCACTGATTATTGATTGACAGCTGACTTACCAGTTAGCTTTCTGTATCTGGCAGGACCTGGAGCCTCAGCCCCAATCAAGTCTGGGGCTGGGACTCCAGGCTGAATAAATATACCGACTTCTTTTTCTGAATAAATATCAGACCTGTGCTCTCATTTTTTGCCTGCGATAGAACCTGGTTCCTCCTGTGTATCTTGACCTAGCATTACTCTGACTTTGTACTTCCGATACCTGACCTTTTGGCTTGGACCTCGACTATTCTTTGGATCACGATTTTGTACCTATACTGACTGGCTGTTACCGACTCGGACCTCTGACTTTCCCCTGCTTGTTTGTTAGTCTTGTCTCTGTTTTTCGTGTATGCACTTTGCCAGGTTAGGGAACGCCGCCCAGTTGTCCGCAGCTGTTTAGAGCTGTTGCGGCAAGCAGGTAGGGCCAGCTGGGGTGGGTGCCAGTTCTAGGGCTGCACTCGTCTTGTTTTCCCAGACCCCCGACCTGACATTATCGCAGGCCATTACCTAAGTCACTCCCGGCGGTTCGGCATGAGTACTGATACTACAGTCGCCGACCACCTTGATGAGTTGACCACCCAGCTCAAGGGCGTAGCCGGTTTAGTGGCTCAGTTGTCCAGCCGGGAGGACAATCTGTCTGAGGCTACGTCTACGTCTCCTGTGACACAGACCCCTGTGACAGCACCGGTTCAGGTAGTACAACATATGACCAAAATGGTACTACCTGACCGGTTTGATGGAAATACGGACAAATTTCGGACTTTCAGGGAGTCATGCTATCTGTATTTCCGTTTTAACCCTTTCGTCTCGGACGCCGAAAGGGTTGCTCTGGTCATTTCCCTCCTTCAAGGTCCGCCCCAGGATTGGGCCTTGCTCCTGGGGCTCCGGAGTGGAATTCTGTGGAAACATTTTTTTCCTCCCTGGGCCAGATATATGATGATCCAAACCGGGTCGCCGTGGCAAAATCCCATCTTTTGACCATCCAGCAGGGACGTCGCACCGCGGAAGAATACTGCTCCGAATTCCGCCAGTGGTGAACCCTGACTGGATGGCAGGATTCTCCCTTGAAGACCTTGTTTCGACAGGGTCTCTCTGACCCCATAAAAGATGTCATGGTTAGTCACCCCACCCCTGACTCCCTTAGTGCTTACATGACACTAGCCATAACCATTGACCGGAGACTAAGGGAGAGGAAACGAGAAAAGATGGGGGTGACTAACATACAGTCCCAAAGTGACAGAGACATCTCCTCCTCCTCCCATGACCTCTGATGAGCCTATGGTCTTGGGATCTGCCTCGGCCCGAAGGAGATATCGCCTGGAGCACTCTCTCTGTTTATACTGTGGGAAACCGGGTCACTACTTGAAGAACTGTCCGTCCAAGCCTCCACAGAAGTCGGGAAACTCCAGTGCTTGAGTGATGGTCCGGAGGGTCACTCAAGCACACAGGTACCTCCCAAAAAATTTGATAAATTTCTTCTGCCTGTGACTTTAATGTCTAAGGATTTTGTTTTTTCGTGCTCTGCTATGATTGACTCAGGTGCCGCCCTTAGCTTCATTTGTACCTCTGTAGCGGAGTCGCTAGGTCTGGACTTGGTTCCACTATGCTGTCCCTTCACAGTGGCGGGTGCGGATTCCCTATTTAGGTCCTAAAGCTCGCAACAGAGTGAGGACCTGAGGGACTACGTATCAGGGTGGTTTGGTGCTCTCCCCACTAGGAGGCACCCCTTGGCAATGGGCATCCTTCTCTGGAGAGAGGGATATCTGGCTATTCCCGTGTTTTGAGACTCGTAACTGAGGCTCCACGGACCCCTTTTTTGCATATTTAAATTTTGTATGGGACAATCAATGGAGACTCGTAAATGAGTACTCCATTGGAATTTTTCACTGTTCTCCCTGAGTTCAGTGATTGTTGTGTTTTGTTGGTCTATTTATCATTGCCCCAGTAGCCAGAATCCTGCTCCACACTGACGAGGGGCAAATACCCCGAAACTGCAGTCTGTGGATGGATGCCTAGCCTTGGTAACCCTTGTCTTATGTCGTTATACTCGCCACAGAGTTAGACTTTGACTCACAGGGGCCACCCTGGTGTTTCCCTATTTAGGTCCTAAAGCTCGCAACAGAGTGAGGACCTGAGGGACTACGTATCAGGGTGGTTTGGTGCTCTCCCCACTAGGAGGCACCCCTTGGCAATGGGCTTCCTTCTCTGGAGAGAGGGATATCTGGCTATTCCCGTGTTTTGAGACTCGTAACTGAGGCTCCACGGACCCCTTTTTTGCATATTTAAATTTTGTATGGGACAATCAATGGAGACTCGTAAATGAGTACTCCATTGGAATTTTTCACTGTTCTCCCTGAGTTCATTGATTGTTGTGTTTTGTTGGTCTATTTATCATTGCCCCAGTAGCCAGAATCCTGCTCCACACTGACGAGGGGCAAATACCCCGAAACTGCAGTCTGTGGATGGATGCCTAGCCTTGGTAACCCTTGTCTTATGTCGTTATACTCGCCACAGAGTTAGACTTTGACTCACAGGGGCCACCCTGGTGTTTCTCTATTTAGGTCCTAAAGCTCGCAACAGAGTGAGGACCTGAGGGACTACGTATCAGGGTGGTTTGATGCTCTCCCCACTAGGAGGCACCCCTTGGCAATGGGCTTCCTTCTCTGGAGAGAGGGATATCTGGCTATTCCCGTGTTTTGAGGCTCGTTACTGAGGCTCCACGGACCCCTTTTTTGCACCTCTAAGGGGTGGATCAGTTAAATTTCGTACTCCTGAGATTTCCATGCAGCTTGGGTGTCTTCACCGTGAAGAAATTTCTTTCTTTGTTTTAGATAAGCTAGCCCTGATATCATACTAGGATTACCATGGCTACGTCAACATAACCCGGTATTTGACTGGAGGACCACCGAGCTAGTTAAGTGAAGTAGCTCCTGTGGTTCTCATCTGTTTCATGTTGACCCTGTTGTCTGTACTGTGAATGATCATCACGTTCCAGAATTTATCTCTGATTTCTCCGATGTGTTTGATGAGGCCATTGCTGACGCCTTGCCTCCCCACCGTCCGTATGACTGTGCCATCGATCTCGTTTCAGGGGCCAAGTTCCCTAAAGGCCGTATTTTTAACTTGTCTCCCCCTGAGCGAGAGTCGATGCGCCAGTACATACAGGACAGCCTGAGGAAGGGTCACATTCGGCCCTCGGTGTCACCCATGGGTGCTGGCTTCTTCTTCGTAGAGAAGAAAGATGGTGGTTTGCGTCCCTGTATCGACTACAGGGAGCTAAATAAAATCACCATAAAGGACCAAAACCCCCTTCCCTTGATCCCCGATCTTCTGAACCAGGCGGTAGGCGCTCGTTGGTTTTCCAAATTAGACCTACGGGTGGCGCCTACAATTTTACCCGGATCAGGGAAGGTGATGAATGGAAGACGGCATTTAACACTCCCGAAGGGCATTTTGAATATCTGGTGATGCCCTTCGGGTTGAGTAATGCCCCCGCAGTCTTTTAAAGGTTTGTCAATGACCTATTTCGAGATTTGTTTGGCCAATATGTAGTCATTTACCTGGATGACATTCTCATTTATTCCCCCGACTGGGAATCTCATGTTAAACATATCCGTGAGGTGTTATCTAGGCTTCGGAAAAACTCTCTTTGTGCCAAGTTGTCTAAGTGCCTGTTTGGTGTCAAGGAGGTTGCATTTTTAGGGTACATTTTAACGCCAGAGTCTGTACAAATGGACCCTAAAAAAGTGTCAGCGGTTCTGGAGTGGGCGCGGCCCACCACCTTGAAAGAGGTGCAAAGGTTTTTGGGGTTTGCAAACTTTTATAGAAAGTTTATCCGAAACTTCTCACTAGTGGTAAAACCTCTCACAGAGCTGACAAAAAAGGGTGCAGATCCAACCTCCTGATCTCCTGAGGCAGAACAAGCCTTTACTAAACTGAAAAAGAGTTTTTCATCCGCTCCCGTATTGGTCCATCCTGACCTAGATCTGCCATTCGTGGTAGAAGTGGATGCGTCTGAGACGGGGGTCGGAGCAGTGTTGTCTCAGGGTAGAGAGCCGTTTACTAATCTGAGACCAGTTGCATACTTTTCCAGGAAATTCTCCACCTCTGAAATTAACTACGATATTGGTAACCGGGAGCTGTTGGCCATCAAGTGGGCCTTTGAGGAGTGGAGACATTTCCTGGAGGGGGCAAAACATCAAGTAACTGTTTTAACTGACCATAAAAACCTGCTATACCTAGATAAGGCAAAGAGGTTAAACCCACGTCAAGCCCGCTGGGCTTTATTCTTTGCCCGTTTTAACTTTATTGTCACATATCGTCCTGGGTCAAAAAATGTCAAGGCGGATGCCTTATCTCGGAGCTTTGGTGTTTGTTATGTGCCTGAGAAGGAACCCGAAAACATCCTATCTCCAGGTATTGTGGTTGCCAGTGTGTCTGTTAATCTTAAAGAGGAAATTTTGAGATCTCAAAATGATGCGCCTGCTGATCTACCTTCTGATAAACTGTTCGTCCCTGTACACCTTAGATTAGCAGTATTAAAGGAGATACATGCGTCTACACTGGCTGGCCACCCAGGGATAGCTGGGACTGGTTATCTCTTGTCTCGTTCTTGCTGGTGGCCTTCGTGGCAGAGGGATGTACGGGAATACGTTAAATCCTATGGCGTATGTGCCTGAGCAAAAACCCCAAGATCCCTGCCTGAAGGTCTGCTCCAGCCTCTGCCATTGCCGACTCGCCCCTGGTCCCATCTATCGATCGACTTCATAACCGATCTTCCCGCCTCAAAGCGTAAGACTGTCATCTGGGTGGTTGTAGATCGATTCAGTAAAATGTGTCATTTTATTGCTTTAAAAAAGTTGCCTACTGCAAAAACCCTGGCCAAACTGTTTACTCGTCACATCTTCCGGTTGCACGGGATACCTACCAACATTGTCTCGGACCGAGGGGTACAGTTTGTGTCCAGGTTTTGGAGGGCCTTCTGTGAACTGCTCAACATATCTCTGTCATTTTCATCTGCATTTCATCCTGAAACCAATGGCCAAACTGAACGTACCAATCAGTCCCTGGAACAATATTTAAGATGTTTTATATCTGATAATCAACACACGTGGTCTGAATATTTACCCATGGCAGAGTTCGCTTTAAACAACCATGTCAACACTTCCACTCAACAAACCCCCTTCTATTGTAACTATGGTTTTCATCCTAGGTTCTCTGCGGTACCTAATCTAGAGTCACACTTTTCTTCTGTCCAAGAACTGACCAAAAAACTGTGCACAGTTTGGGCGGAGAGTCTGACGACTTGCGTCTACGAGTACCTTCAGCCAAATTCGCCCCCAGGTATATTGGTCCCTTTTCTATAGTGGAAATCATAAATCCTGTATCTTTTAAATTACAGTTGCCTCAGTCATTGAAAATTCACCCAGTATTTCATAAAAGCCTGATCAAGAAGTACATTCCTCCAACAGTTACTAGTCCTCCGCCTCTTCCAGTTGTAGTCCAAGGTGAACTCGAGTATGAAATAGAAAGAATTTTAGACTCAAGAAGGGTTCGCAGAACCATACAATATCTGGTACACTGGAAGGGGTACGGCCCAGAGGAGCGCACATGGGTAACTGCACGAGATCTCCATGCCCCGGATTTGATAAAAAAAATTTATGATAAGCATCCCACCAGACCTGGAGGTCCTCGTGAGGGTCCGGAGGCCCCTCCTCAGGGGGGGGTTCTGTTAGGACTCGGGTCGTGCGCTCGGCTCTGCTTTTTCAGCCATAATGCTTCACATGTTTTTCACATACTCAGCTCTGCTGTTCTTTGTTATAGCAGAGGCCAAGGTTTCACTCCCCTGGCTGTTCAGCATAGGTGTTGGGTGTGTGCACTGATTATTGATTGACAGCTGACTTACCAGTTAGCTTTCTGTATCAAGTCTGGGGCTGGGACTCCAGGCTGAATAAATATCAGACCTGTGCTCTCATTTCTTGCCTGCGATAGAACCTGGTCCCTCCTGTGTATCTTGACCTAGCATTACTCTGACTTTGTACTTCCGATACCTGACCTTTCGGCTTGGACCTCGACTATTCTTTGGATCACGATTTTGTACCTATACTGACTGGCTGTTACCGACTCGGACCTCTGACTTTCCCTTGCTTGTTTGTTAGTCTTGTCTCTGTTTTTCGTGTATGCACTTTGCCAGGTCAGGGAACGCCGCCCAGTTGTCCGCAGCTGTTTAGAGCTGTCGCGGCAAGCAGGTAGGGCCAGCTGGGGTGGGTGCCAGTTCTAGGGCTGCACTCGTCTTGTTTTCCCAGACCCCCTACCTGACACAGACATTTCAATTAGGGATGACCCGAACCCTCGGTAATGATTCCCGCGGTCTGCCCGCTCCGTGGAGTGGGCGGATCCAGCGGGAGGACCGCCTGGAAAACTGGGATACAGCCATAGCCATAGGCTGTATCCCAGTTTTTCAGGCATTACTCCCGCTGTATCCGCCCGCTCCACGGAGCGGGCAGACAGCGGGAATCTGCTGCCGCGCTTTCGGGTTCATACGAACCCGAACCTCAGCAGGTTCGGACCATCCCTAATTTCAATTATTCATCCCCCCAATCCCTAAAAGCAACAGACAGCTGTTAAGCACTAAACTGTGTGTTGGGCACAGAGTCTGTTCCTTTCTAATTGTCCATCTGGTCAGGTTTACATGACGTTTTGTGTCTCCAAGAGACATGTCAGAATCTGAAAATCATCTGTGCACATGTCTGTGTTCAGATCACCACAGTCCCCATTTACTTCAATGGCCCAAAATGGCCCATAAACTCATATACACCCAGTAAATGACCCAATCATAGTCACTAGCTGACTACATTCGATCCATCTATATGAACAGGGGCCAAGGTGAGCACAGATACAGCAACAATATTCAGATTTTGCTGAAGTTTCTGTGCCTCAGAGGCACTAAATGGGATTTGAACCCATCTTTAGTGTGCTGAACATATAAAAGTTATTTAAAGGAACAAAATTTTACCTCAAATCCACTGAAACCTGTTGTTTATTATCCGTGCAATGTTTGAGACTTTATAGGCTGTATTTTTTTGGAAGATGGTTACTACATTCTCCCTGTGAAGCGTCACCCTCAGAAGGGATGTCTGATGATTCAACATTAGAAGAGCCAAAACTAATGTGATGTTTCGTTGTAGGTTTGCATTGAAATCTGTTCCTTTTTTTCAGGATCGAATTTGGTGTGCCAAGAACTCACTCACATATTCCCCACTCATTTGCTTCAGGAATAATAAAATAAATCTCATTAGGATTGTGTGAAATTCTAGTTACTGATTCTTCCAATTTTGCAATATTACCCTGAAGCTTTTGTTGTTCCTGCACATAAATTGGCAAATCAATATATTTGTACGGCGGCTTTACAACTTTACAGCATCATTTCCCCACCTGCTTCTAACTTTTGCCCAGAACGGGATGAAGGAGAGTGTATTAAGTGTTCTCCCCACTCACTGTACTATTTTGTTGTGTGTAATCCTAACAAATTTCAATAAAACAGACAAAACTATAGTAGCTACAGTACTGGTACTATTACAGAAGGGCTAATGTGTTAAAGCATGTTGTAAAAGTGTCAAAAATTGGAAAATCACAATAAAAAAATGTGATGCTTTAATGCTTTTCTTTTTTTATTGATTGTACTGTTTTACTACATTTTGTGTCAATAAAGGATATTTTCTATATGGATAATATGTGTATGGACAAGCAGTGTATATACATGGTACACATCTTTTGGTTTAAATTATGTTGACATTGCATTAGAACCTTCCTTTGTAGGTTTCTGTGGCAGGAGCCCTGACTAGAAATGAGCAAACTTACATTTAGCTGAACCTGATCATTTGGCCATTTCAAACATACAAGCACTTCTAATACTATATTTTTGGGGGTTATTAAGTATCTCTCAATGTATCTGCTTTCTTTTAGTAACATGTTGCCCTTTGTTACAACCCACCTGTGGGCATCCACTAAGGTTCACCAAACATGCTCATTTCAGCTACAATCTCCAAAGCTGTCATATATGCAGTTGGTCTCCACTGCACAAGTAAGCAAGGAGGTTCTGGGAAAGTGTGTGCTGTGTTTCATTACATCAGCAGGGTCACATTTCAGAGAGTAAGTAAATCGGTGAACGGAGCGGCGTCCCGCTCCAGTCACTGACAGGCTGAGCGGCCAGTCCATCAGGCAGGTTGTGACATGTCAGCGCTAGAGATCCCAGAGCCCGACAGGGTACCGAAGTTTGTACTTGTTATCAAATTCCCCCCTCCTACTGGCTGCTACTGGACATACTTCTCCTTTAAAGGGGTAATCTGGGCAGGGATTTTATGAGATAAGCCTGGGGATGGGTTGTTTAAAAATAAAGTACCCTCACCTCTCTGTCCGCCACTAGTATTTTACCACTCTTTCCACTGTGTGGTCACTATAGCCTGCCTACTCAACCAGCGACTACAGTGGTGCCCCACCATAGTCCCTCATTTAATTGGCTGGGCGGGCCTGCAACATCAAGCTCCAGAACCAGGCTCACAGCGGGATGGAGCAGTAAGGCAACGGCAGCGGCGCGGAAAACAAGGAGGTGAGTGTGCGTCATTTTTAAACAACCCATGCACGGGAATCAGGGCCGTTTTAATACATTGGTGGGCCCAGTGCACAGCCCTCAAGAGTGCACCCCCCCCCCCCCCAACCCAGCGTTATCAGAATCTGAGCTCCACCCACAGTGTAATGCCCTCAAAATGCACCCACACTGTATTAAGAGCCCCAATACATACGGTAGTTACCTTATAACCTTGTAAAGATATCACCAACGATACCATTACATAATACCGCCACACCATGACCACTATCACTACAGACCCTATAACAGTTACATCCATTTACTCACAGGGGGCGTCTTCTCACTCAGAGTCTTTCACTCCATCCATCGTGGGCCACCTTTAAATCTTCCCCCGGCTGTGAATCTTCTCTTCAGAATCTGCCAGAGAAACATTTTAGGCTCCAACACATACAGTAGTAGGGGCCCCTGTACCCCTATATAGTAGTTACCCCCCTCTGTGCCCCTATTTAGTAGTAGCACCCCTCTATGCTCCCACTTATTAGGTATGCTTTGTGCCCCAATATAGTAGTAAGGTCCCTATATAATATAGGCACCTCTGTGCAGCCCCAATGTTAGTATAGACCCGTGTGCTGCCCCCAGTAGTATAGACCCCCTGTGTGCTGCCCCAGAAGTATAGACACCTGTGTGCTGCCCCCAGTAGTATATAGATCCCCTGTGTGCTGCCCCAGTAGTATATAGACCCCCTGTGTGCGGCCCCCAGAAGTATATAGACACCTGTGTGCTGCCCCCAGTAGCATAGAAAGCTGTGTGCTGCCCCAGTAGTATATAGACCCCATTGTGCTTCCCCCAGTAGTATATAGACCCCTTGTGTGCTGCCCCTAGTACTATAGACCACTAGGTGCTGCCCCAGTAGTATATAGACCCCTTGTGTGCTGCCCCTAGTACTATAGACCGCTAGGTGCTGCCCCCATTAGTATATAGCCCCCTCTGTGCTCCCCCAGTTATATATACCCCCCCGTGCATCCCGCAGTAGTATATATATGCCCTGTGCTCCCCCCAGTAGTATATAGTCCCCCTGTGCACCCCCCAGTAGTGTATGTATATGTATATATATATATATATATATATATATATATATATATATATATATATCTATCTATCCCCTGTGCATCCCTATATAGCCCCCGTGGGCTCCCCGACATATATACCCCCTGTGCACCCCCCTTTATATATAATCCCCCTGTGCACCCCCCAGTTATATATATATATATATCCTCTGTGGCCCCCCCCCGGTTATATATATATATATATACCCCCCGTGGGACCCCCTGTGGGGCCCCCCCCGTTATATATATATATATATATATATATATATATATACACACACACACCCCCTGTGTACTCCCCAAGTTATATATACCCCCTTTTATATAATCCCCCTGTGCACCCCTCAGTTACATATATATATATATATATATATATATATATACACACACACACCCCCTGTGTACTCCCCAAGTTATATATACCCCCTTTTATATAATCCCCCTGTGCACCCCTCAGTTACATATATATATATATATATATATATATACACACACACACACACACACACTACCTGTGTGCACCCCCCTTTTATATAATCCCCCCTATCACTGTGCGCTCCCCCAGTTATAAATATACCTTCTGTGTGCCCCCCCAGTTATATATACCCCCCAGTAGTATATAGGCCCCCCCCCGTGGTACCCCTAGTTGAATAGACCCCCACTGTGTGCTGCCCCCCGTTATATAGCCCCCCTTTGTGCTCCTCCCTCCCATATAGCAAGTTACAAAAAAACAAACACTTTATACTCACCTGGGTCCGCGCGTTCCTCTTCTCTTCACCACATCCTTGTGGCCGCAGGCAGTGCTTTACCTGCGATCACAAGAGGCCGCTCTCGCCTCTCGCGGTGTCGGCACTGAATGACGTCACTCAGCGCCGATACCACTGCGGGAAGAGAGGCCTCTTGTGACCGCAGGTAAAGCACTGCCTGCAGCCACAAGGATGACTGACAGGGAGGGAGCCAATGGCTCCCGATCTGTCAGTGCCGCTGCTGCCTGTACCTATGAGTGCTCGTTACGAGCGCTCATAGCTACAGTACAGAGAGCAGCAGCAGGCGGGGGGGGGGGGGGGGTGTCCTGCATGGGCACCATGAATGGGTAACTTACCCATCCCGATGACACACCCCCTGGCAGGCTGGTGGTCAGAGCCCTGTGCGACCGGAATGGTCGCACAGAGCAAAGGCGGTCCTGCTCAGGGTGGGCCCCTTTAACCAGTGGGCCCGATGCACGTGCACCATGTGCCCTCTGGTTAAAGCGGCCCTGGCGGGAACGTCTCAAAAAGGTCCTTGCTCTGAGTTTCCCTGTAAAGGGTGCCTATCACTTTGCTGGTTTGGCAGTATATACTGTGAGAAGGACACGAAGTGGGTGTCTCTTCTAGCACAAGTGAGGTACGGGAACTGCCAGAAATGCCATAGACTGCAATGTAAATGCATTACAATGCAGTCTATAGCGCTTCCAGAGTTCCCATACCTCACTTGCATCAGGAGAGACAACCTACCTGCCAGCATTTTCACAGTGTATCCTGCCGCGCTTTTGAATTAAATAGGTGCTATTTAATTACATGTAACATTATTACAATATATCGATTTTCCAGCCTTCGCATACCTTCCAGCTTAAAGTGACTGATATAAGACAGCAACAGTATCTGTAAAGAATAGAGGTGGTTACTTGATAAAGTCCTACAAACAATCAGGGCAAGATTTTTTTTTTGTATTGTTAGAGAAGACTGAAAATTTGGAGGTGGTTTTATTTCCAAGCTTAAATACATAGTCCAAATGTGGCTCAAACATGCCAGTTGAAAGCAGACTTTGCCTTTATCATTTCCTCCCGTGGGCGGAGATTGTAAAGTTCATTTAGAGTGGGAGCTACCCATCGGTCCGTGTGAAAAACAGATTCTCCAACCTATCAAACACAAAAGCATATTAGGATTTCACTAAAATCGACACAAGGGGAATGAGGAAAATCCTCAAACACTGCAACACTGAAAATAATGTAAGGATGGGTTCAGACTGAGGAATTCTCGCGGAAAATGTCCCCCCCACACGGGCTTTTCCGCGGGCTCCATAGACACCATTCTATGGGCTGGCGTATTCCGCGATCCGCTGAAAGAAGTGACATGACACTTCTTTCAGCGTATAGCGGAATACGCCGGCCCATACAATGGTGTCTACGGGGCTGGCGGGAAAGGCGCCCAGATGTGCGGGCGGATAGCTGACGGAATTCCGCAGACATTTTCCGCGAGAATTCCTCAGTCTGAACCCACCCTAACAGAAGAAAATTGCTTGCTATAATTAAAAAAAGGGGTTGTCCAGGACACCTGGCACTCCCACCAATCAGCTGTTCAAAGCCTGCACTACACTGAGTATGGAAAAATCAGACGTTGTTTGCTCCATACTCTGCATACTCGTGTACTGAAACTCAGCTACTATTGAAGTAGATAGAAGCAGAGGCCACAATACCCTGGCGCTACTGCTACGCCAAGTACAGAGCTAACCGCTGTGGTGTTACCGCTAAATAGCTACCAAATGATTTTTTTTCTTGGAAAAACCCCTTTAACTCCTCAAATGGATTGTGTAATCAGAAAACAACCTATTGTTTAAATTATGTTATCAAGTTTAATATATTTTAAGAATTTTTGGTGATTATTTTTGTAACTTCCCATTTTATGATCTACATTGTAAAATAACCCTGAAATCTTGTAGTGTTTGTTCTGGCCACTCTTATTTTAGACATAAGTTTTTGATACACAAGTTGAAAGTCAAGAAAATAGCTATTCTATTCAAGAAAATTCTACTATACCTTTTATAGCTTGAATTGTGGACTATTCCTTTTTTTTTACACTTTAATACAATAATAAAGAATACCTGCCATCAAAAATAACTTTTGACATGCCATCACGCATACAAAAATAGGAAAATTCTGAAGCAAACTGCAGGTGTCAGGAATCACCACTTATACTCTCTCTCTATCCATACGATAAGAAGTCTATTTTATTCTTTATAAAAAAATAAGTTAGGTTCTTAGTAAACCATTTGATCAAATAGAATGTACCAACTCACCACATTAAAGTGACACTGTCACCCCTTTTTGCATTATGACTTCTCTACACAGGTGTAAAAGGTAAATTTAGCAGTATTCATCCCTTATGTTATGTTACCTTACGCCATGGTGCTTGTTCAAGTAAAAAGTCATCTTTTATCAACTGCAGAGTGTGCTAAGCGGGCAGGGCTTCACTGCAATAGTGCCACTTAGCCCCGCCCACAGCACCACCAGTGACAACGCCCCTCTGTGATGTCATCAGCACATAGGCCCCACCCTCTCACTGACCATTGGAACAGGCTTGCCTAAAGGTCTAGTCCCCACCCACTCCAGGTCAGCCCATACCAATGACGTCACGGATGTGGGGCCAACAATTGTGCTGTGGGCGGGGCTAAGTGGCACTACTGTCGTGAAGCCCCGCCCACTTAGCACAATCTGCAGTTGATAAATCACTTTTTACTTAAACAAGCACATGTGCTATAAAATAAGGTATGAGAACTGCTAAATTTACCCTTTACACCTGTGTAGAGAAGTCATAATGCAAAAAGGGGGTGACAGTGTCACTTTAAGGTGACCCCACAGAGCTGGACCCTATACCTAGTTAATGGCCTCTCTTGGATTATAAGTCTAAAAAAACTGGGCATACATATCAACTAAACTGTGTAAAACAACCAGGAGCTGCATGGAGTGCATGGCTAAAAGGAGGTAGCCACCCCCCATATGTGACACAAAAAGCAAACGAATAAACCAGCACTCCTCTAGCACTTGTTCACACTGTCTAGTTTACACGCTGTCGTGGCTAACATACTGGCAAAAATAGAAAAATGTTTCACCGTATATACTCCCTCCAGCGTACATACGCTAAAAAACATGTTCTAAAGTGTTTTTCTTTACATTAAAAAAATTAAGGGTTCTTAGTTTGCTAAAAAAAAAAAAAAAAAAATAGTTTTTTTTTAATAGAAGGTTAAAAAAAACACGTTAGAACTGGTTTTTATTGTATGTATGCTGGAGGGAGTATATGTGGCAAGTCCGGACACTTGCAGTTTGCTGCAGCATTTTTTAAAATTTTTGTCTGTATGTTATCCATGACGTGGAGTGCTGGCTAATTGCTGGCTTTTTATGTCATCAGTCATGTCAAAATTTATTGATCACAGCAGGTCTTGCCACTTAGACAAGGAGAGAGCGAGGAAGCAGCGCAATCCACTACTCAGCCGACAACTAATTCCTACAATGTAGTCTCATAGACTTACATTGTTGAAATTGGCCATCACGGTGATACAGTCAGGGAGTGAATGATATTGCTGCTGTTCTCTCTTCCCAGCTATATTTTCTGATCACAGTGGGTCTCAACAGTAAGACCTGCTGTTATAAATAACCTTTGACATGTCTGTCAAAAGCTATCTTTGATGACAGGCACTCTTTAACTCAACAAGACATTCAGTTACAGACTGAACATGTAAAGCATACAGGCATTTAGTGGAGACTTTTGTAATGACAGTGTCTAAATTTTTACTGTTGGCCTGTATTCTAATCCATGTTGGGGTTGGCAATGAGGTGACAATAAAGACCACTCTCAATGCAGTATGAGCTGCATGGATCCTGGTGCAGAAAGTGGTAAAATGGCCAGGGTCAAAGTTTTTCCTACTCCCATTAGTGCTGGAGAGTGATTTCCACAACAGTTTCTGTAGTTCATATGATCACTATCATGCACATCAGGAAGCAGGAATGGGACCTTTCCCACCGTATACATGCACAGGAACAAAACAATGAAGGAAGAGGGGTTAAAGGAGATCTACCAAATAAATTATTGCAGGGCTCTTTAGTTTAATATGACACTGTAAAACATGTTTCACTATATTCCTTATATGCGGGCATATGACTGACTGTAGGTTTACTGACCAAACTCACAGCATCATATAAATATGAGAAATTTAACATGCAGCCAAACCACTTCCCTTAAAGTGTACCTGTCATTATATTTGCTGAACAGCTCCTGCTGGGGGAAGTTGGGGTAATTATGGATATGACCACATCCGGTCAGTTCTATTCAATAGGGCTCATGCACAGAGCCAACCCAGAGTGATAGAATCCATAGTTACCCAAATTTTCAGCAGTAGGTGCGACTGTATGTTGATGGAGTGAGAGAAAATGATGACAGGTATGCTTTAAGGGAAGTGTCAATACATGACCCTTGGGGGTTTGTACTACCAACCTAACATTATATATTATCCCTCATAAACATTCATAAAATATTCTTACCTTCCAGCCTGGGACATCTTTCATGATAATGGCCTCTTGCTCCAAGTTCTCTCGCAGGACTCGTAATGTCCTTTGGAAGGAAATGAAGTTATATTTCTTATTATTTATTTTTTACCCTTTATACCAGAATGCTGTACAAATAAAAAGGGTTAACATACAGAATTACACAAAAACAGTTTATTCTTACCATTCCACGCTCCCCCAATTTCATCCTACGGCATGTTCAGGTCCTGGTCCTCGCCGCCTCAGTCAGACGGACTCATCTCAGGGTAACACCCCGCTTAGCCAATTAAAGGCCGAGACAGGGCCGCACCATAGCCAGCGATTGGCTGAGCGGACTGTCACCCTCAGACCATCTAGAAAGTGCAATGCTATACTGTTCACAATTTAATCATTGCTTATGAATGTTTCCTAGGGGTACAAAAAGTTTAAAAAAAAAATTTTTTGAGCATGAAAAAAAATCCCTCCCATAGGGCTGGGTGGTATGGCCTAAAAAAAATCTGTTTTTTTCCAACACTGTGGATGATTCTTCAATAACTTTCAACTTTAAAAGAAAAATTGCTAGATAAACATTAAATTTTTCTCCTTGCAGGAGATTTTTCAAAAATAAGACAGGGTCTTATGTTATTTTTATGTCTGAAAAAGGGGTTAGGACTTGTTTTTGGGGTAGGTCTTATTTTTTCCCATTAACAATCATGAGAAAATATTTTTCCTTCAAATCAACTGGTGTCAGAAAGTTATATAGATTTGTAGTTTACTTATATTAAAACATCTCAAGTCTTCCTATACTTATCAGCTGCTGTGTGTCTTGCAGGAAATGTTTTACTTTTAGTCTGACACAGAGCTCTATGCTGACATCTCTGGCAGAGACAGAAACTGTCTACAGCAGGAGGGGTTTTCTATGGGGATTGATAGAAAACAGAGACTCGGCCAGAGCAGGACATTTCCAGCAGGACATATAGTAGCTAATAAGTATGGGAAGACTTGAGATTTTTTAATAGAAGTAAATTACAAATCTATATAACTTTCTGATATCAGTTGATTTGAAAGAAAAAGATTTCCGCTGGATAACCCGCGTTAATTAGAAGACCCCCTGGGGGACTTCTAATACAATAAACTGATCTATCATAGAGATCAATGTAGTATACATAATACATCACTGATCCATTAGATCGGTATTGCTCTGGTCTGCTGCAGACCATATCTATAGGTTGTCGAGCCATGATCAGTGTCAGTCCGACGATGAGGCCCAGCCAGCTTAGAAGAAGGGATCTTCCCTTCATGACCATCCCCAAGGGGCGATTAGAGGCAATTAAATGTAGCTTTCAATTATGATAGCTGGCTGCAGACACAATGTACAGGTACGTCATGTGTCCTTATGGGGTTAAATTATCAAATTTCTGATCTCAAATAGTAAACAGGATAACTAAGCACAAAAACCTGCCAAAAGTGCAAAATTGCTCTTTTTTGGTCACATCGCATTTAGAAAAAAAATTATATAAAAAAGGTCAAAAAGTCACATATACACAAGTGCAAATCACGTTGCAAAAAATGACACCTTTAAACAGCTCTATAGACCAAAAATAAAAGCGTAGAGCAATTTTAACCCTTAGAGGACCAGACTAATTTAAATTTTAGCGTTTTCGTTTTCCCTCCTTGTGCTTAAAAGGCCATAGCACTTGCATTTTTCCACCTAGAAACCCACATGAGCCCTTATTTTTTGCGCCACTAATTGTACTTTGCAATGACAGGCTGAATTTTTTCATAAAGTACACTGCGAAACCAGAAAATTTTTTTTAAGTGTGCTAAAATTTAAAAAAATTAATAAAAGCATTTCTTTTATTTGTTTTTTATTTCGTTTTTACGCCGTTCTTCCTGGGGGAAAACTGACTTGTTATATATGTTCCTTTAAGTCGTTACGATTACAACTATATGTAACATGTATAACTTTTATTGTATCTGATGACCTGTAAAAAATTCAAACCATTGTTAACAAATATATGTTCCTTAAAAATCGCTCCATTCCCAGGCTTATAGCGCTTTTATCATTTGGTCTATGGGGTTGATTGAGGTGTCATTTTTTGCTCCATGATGTATTCTTTCTATCGGTACTTTGATTGCGCATATGCGACTTTTTGATCGCTTTTTATTACAATCTTCTTGGATTTGATGCGACCAAAAATGCGCAATTTTGCACTTTGGGATTTTTTTGCGCTTACGCCATTTACCGTACGAGATCAGGAATGTGATTAATTAACAGTTTGGGCGATTACGCACGCAAAGATAACAAACATGCGGACCGTGCCCGCTAATAGCCGCGGTCCCGGTCTACGAGTGGCCCCCGGGACCACGGCCCCGCTCTGAACGCATGGAGGTGGCCCTGGACGTACGGGTACGTCCAGGGTCACCTAAGGGTTGAACACATTTTACTTTTTAAAGTTTACATTTTTTAACAGCAGAAACCCAAAGAGAAAAAAAATCTGCCACAAAATCATTCATTTGCAATTCAAATAATAAACATCAACCAAAGAAAAAATTGCAGAACTAGTAAAGGAATAAAGCAAAAAATTTTTTATTTAGACCAATAATAAATAACATGATGAAGTGAGCGAAATGTAGGTTGGGCTGTCTGTGCTGGAGAGTGGTAAGATGTCAGTGTGGTAGGTGGTGCACACTCTCTTCCTTTTTGTCTGTTTGGCTTTTTTACTTTTCATTCCTTCTGCTTAAATTCAAATTAAATTGTACTTATTTGTTGGGCAAATTAGTGGGTTTACTTTGTTCCACTATATACACTTGTTTATTCTGCCCTGTTTGTTGGCCCAGCACATACAGGTGGTCATTCATTTATATTCATAGCTGTGCCTTACACGGGGTGTTCCCCTTTAGATTGCTTATTGATATAATTTGTTTTAGTCACATATACCCCCACTGGCATCCATTTCCCTCTCGAGTTTTGTACTTCTGTGTATCTTTTTATCTCATGGTGGTAATTATGTTATTTATTATTGGTCTAAATAAAGAAGTATATGCTTTATTCATTTACTACTTTTGCAATTTTTTCTTTGGTTGATTTTTTAAAAGCAGTAAAATTAAAGTTATATAAAATCATGCTGACTTGAGGAACATAGATAACATGTCAGGGTTACCACAAGATAAACGGTGTGAAAACGTCAATTTTTTCCTCAGTTTTGCAGCACATTTTATGAAAAAAATGAAGTGTGTCATTACAAAAAAAAAAACAAAATTTTGCTTGGTCACTAAATGGTTAATCATCAGAAGTAAGAACACAGCACAAACTTGTAGTAAAAGAGGAGCATATGAAAATGTATAGTACAATTAGACTAGCAGAACTTTACAAGAAAATATTTAATCAACTGATAAGTAATATTGTCACCTTCGATCTGACTCTGCCCGGAAAAGGGGGAGCAAAGCCACACGGGTCTCTAAATCTTCAATATAGAGCCGTCTGTCAAATAAAGGACAACAAAATAAGAGCATTTTATACTACAAAAGAAAAGTTGTTGTTTTTTTTTGTTTTTTGTTTTTTAAACAAAGGGCAAATTAGAGGAAACATATCAGCAGGTTAGTACAAACGAACCAGCTGATAGGTACCTGTACCGGTCGAGCTAATGATTCCGGCACTGGTTTTCTTTCTTCCCTTAGTTTAATCTAAAGTGTTAATCTTAATGTAAGGTGTTAATCTAAAATGTAAATTTCTCTGTTCCCTCGGCCCCTAAGTGCACTGTCCCACCCACCGGCTCCTAGCATACGTTCCCTCCTACTTACGCATAGATGAATATGTATAAGTAGAAGGGGACACAGAAGTATAACACGCACACAAAGAGAATACAAGGGGTGGAGAAAACTTGGAGGACAACTCACACTGGCTATAAATAGTGGGGAGCAGATACAAGGCAGTCTGCAAGAGACAATCACTTCGGCTGTTTACAAGTGAATAGCGAATGTAGAGCTCACACAGCAAGCTGCAGAGGTTCCAGAAGCACGTGTGATAACATATTTAATATCTATGAGGAAGATTTTCTGCACCATAATAAGTAGAAAGCAAAAAAAAAAAAAATAATAATATTTTTTTTATTTTTTTTTTCAAAAGGTGTCCATAACCTGTAAGCATTCTAGCTCAAATATAAGTAAAGCACTGCAAATTCTCAAACACTTTAAGGGAATCAATGACTAGAAAAAATGGCTATGCAGCTATCCATATCTCATTATAAAGCCCCTACAAAATAAATATATGACCGCTTCCCTCATAGCCCCATAAAAACAACCTAATCTTCTCTAATCACACCTCTTTAGAAGTAAAAGAGCCTGCAGATGATGGAGGGGCCATCATGTAAGTTCCCCTGAGCGCCAACATCATTGCTGGGCAAGACATGCAGAGTACATGAAACACTGAGCCGGGATTTCCCCCGAGCCAATCCTGATTCAGTATTTCATGTACTGCACACGTCAGGGGAACTTACTAACAGGACAGCCCCTCTGCGATGCTGCAGGCTCCGCCATTACCAGAGATGCACAATAAGAGAAGATTTTTTTGCGCCAGCCATGACTACTTTGCCGCTGAGGGCTGCCCACATGCCTACATAAGGGCCCTATTATCTGACAGATTATTACAGATTATCTGACAGATTTTTTAAAGCCAAAATGCTTTGAAAATAGGAGAAATCTCAGTCTTTCCTTTAGTAGCTGTTCTCTATTTATAATCCATCTTTGTCTTAAAAAAAATTTGTCAGATAATCTGTTGATGTAATAGTAGGGCCTTAAGGGTAATTTACATACAGCGTCGGAAACTTTCAGAGTTGTTTTGGGACATAGTTGGGGACTATGAATGTGGCCGATAGCGATCTTACAACTTTTGAAAATCGTGCAGGTGACTTTATAACTAGAAAGGCAGGATGAAAGCTGGGGACTGTATCCTGTAAGTGTACATGGGGGTGACATCAACCAAAGAAACTGGAATTTTATTTCTTTGCAATTTCTTGAAAGAAATTACACATCTACAACACAGCAAAATATGTGATGTGAATTTATTTAGGTTCACACGTACTGTATCCGCTGCGGATCCGTTGTGTGTGAACCCACCCTTAGGGCCAGTTCACACTGAGCAAGAACGTCGGAATTCCGCCGCGCTCAGTGGGCTGCTCTAAGTGAAAGAGGGCACGGGCTCGTCCGCTCCCTCTCCTCTCAAAGAACTAACACGTTAGCTCTGTGAGCGGCGGCAGCCGACGAGCGCGCACCCTCAGCATTCACTTACAGCGGCACACTGAGCATGGAAATCTCCGCCGCAGAATTTCGACGTTCTTGCTCAGTGTGAACTGGCCCTTAGGGTGTATTTACAGGTGTCAGATTTGTAGCAGAAATTTATGTGACAGAAGATCTGTCCCATACATGTAAGCTCAGTGCACCCCAGTATAGGGATGTATGTCTCCACACACTATAATCAGGATGCCTTGTTATAAAAACAAGCTATACAAACATGGGATTTTTCACTCAACCTCCTCACCTTCGCTCCCGGTTCCAAATGCCTATTCTCCAGTAGCCAAATATCATGGCACCAATGCCAATAGCAAACATGGTGTAGCCTGTAATAAAGATAACCAGGAAAAGTTCACTAATATTTTGTTATTAAATACACATGGAATATCTGCTCTGTGCTTTACATAAGCTCTATAGACTTAGTGACTGTACCACCAGGCCCAGGCTGAAGCACTGGAGGCGGGCCGACCCACCCCCAGTGGGAAGAAACCCCAGCCCCTCTATGATGTGACTCCATTAGAATCAATGGAACCCTATCATAGAGGGGCTAGGGTTTCCCCCCACTAAGGGTGGGTCGGCCCGCCTCCAGTGCTTCAGCCTGGGCCTGGTGGTACAGTCACTTTAAATGGAGAACCCAAGAAAAAAACAACTTTTAACATGTCACAGAAATATGTCAAATGTCAAGATGGAGATGATCAATAAAAACCTTCCACAAGTTCAAAGTTTTTTGTTTATTTTTTACTTAGGAATGACAGACATTGAGCCTATAGAAATTGATGTCCAATTCAGAGATAAACCATCAATACTAGATCATGATGGCATCCACCTTAGGCCCCATGACCCATCAGCAGTTTGAGGAGACCAGGACCTCATGAGAGCCTCTTTACTGTTTACTTACAGCAGTCCCAGCATTACTGTACAGTAACCGCAGCATTGCCTTGGGGTCAGGTCACACTTACTATGGCAGGGTACCTGCTGTATGCAGATGGGGCCAGGGCTGCTGTCAGAGCATCTAAGAGTCTTTATTGTCTTCCAGGAGGTGTCAATCATACCTGTGGTACAGTCTATATAGCGCATATACTGCCACTGGTGTGAATCGCATTCACTCCTCACTAAAGCCTGAGCGTTTCTCTATGTAGTAATAAATACCGGCCAGCTTCGTGACTACCGCCCGTCCCCAGACACCCACCACTGAAACCACGGCGGGGAAGATTCCTCTTATAATCCACCGGACCGTAACCTCCTGGAGGAGGCATGTCCTGCTTCACCTTGGACGCCGCCATCTTCCCCAACCGTAGACCGAAGCTGCTGTACGTGCAATATGACGCACACAAGGAAAGACCGATTGCGTAGGCACGTCGCCGCCATCTTGTGTGTGGCACGGTAAGTCTCCTACAGGCAGAAGACGCTCGATCCTCCTGTGATACCAGGTGACTGCCGGTCGGGGGCGTCTTCTAACGATGTGGACTCTGAACTGTAAACTACCCATAGCAGTTACATTGTTAAAAGACAAGTTAGGGAATACGACTGAGGATACACTTGTCCTTAATGGGGAGTATATATATATATATATATATATATATATATATATATATATATATATATATATATATATATATATATATTGTAGATGAAGGAGTGAGGGGTGCGCTTTACAATCACATTGGCTCTTCATGTGGAATTGTATGACAGGCTTTGCTGTAGTCCAGCTAGCTCAGTGATGGCTAAACTTGACTCTCCAGCAGTTGCAAAACTACAACTCCCATCATGCCTGGGAAGCCAAAGCCATATCTTTGGTGGTTTAGGCATGATGGGGATTGTAGTTTTGACTTTTGCAACAGCTGGAGTGTCATCACTAAGCTAGGCCATCCCCATGTCACCACCCTATTCCAGCCGCAGTAACTGTACAGGAGCTCTGCAGACCTAGGCTTCTCCAGTAAACCATATTGATCCATAGACTCCCATGTTGCCAACAGAGGCCAGAAGGGTCACTGATCGGGACCTATGCATCAGGATTGCTAGATAGAAAAGCTGACTCTTTGCTATTGTGTTGAGCAGGATCCCATAAATAAATGCATGCCAGGCTGTACAGTGTCAGCAGTTTAACACCTGAATTGCAGGTCACAGATTCCCATTAAAGGGTACATGATGTTTGCTGAGGTGACTGGCGGGCAGTCACTCCTCCTGCCAGAAATTTGGGTAGCCATGGATATCCAGGTTAGTTTCTGTCATTTACAAAGGCCTGCATACTTAAAGCGACACTGTCACCCCTTTTTGCATTATGACAGGTGTAAAGGGTAAATTTAGGCGTTTTCATACCTCATTTTATATCATACGTCATGGTGCTTGTGTCCAGTAAAAAGTGATCTTTTATCATCTGGGATTTTGATACCTGGGCGGGGCTTCATGGGCGAAGAGCCATGCCCCCTCCCTGACGTCATCGCCGCATAGGTCACGCCCCCTCAGCAGCCATTGGTGTGGGCCAATCTAGTGGGGGTAGGGCCTAGACCTTTAGGCCGGCCCTTCCAATGGCTGCTGAGGGGGTGTGGCCTATTTGGTCATGATGTCACAGGGGGGGCGTGGCTAAGTGGCACTTTGGCCGTGAAGCCGCACCCAGGTATCCCAATCCCAAGATGATAAAAGATGACTTTTTACTGGAACAAGCATCATGATGTATGATATAAAATGAGGTATGAAAACTGCTAAATTTACCCTTTACACTTGTGTAAAAAAGTCATAATGCAAAAAGGGAGTGACAGTGGCACATACCGGCTGCGGCTGCAGCAGGAGCTTAATACCGGGGAAAAATGACTTTTATTGCCCCGGCTCGTGACAGACACGGCCGGGGAAGTAGTCATCTGGCCGTCTCCCGCCCGTGTCTAGTCAAAGCACTCTGCCTGTCAGCACGCTCCGTGGGAATGATTGACAGGCAGAGAGGTCCGTTACTGGCCTCTCTGCCTGTCAATCATCCCGTCGAGCACACCGACAGGCAGAACACTGTGACTAAACATTGGCAGGGAGCCTCCCAGACGACTACTTACCCGGCCGTGTCTGTCATGAGCCGGGGCAATAAAAGTCATTTTTTCCCGGTATTAAGCTCCTGCTGCAGCCGCAGCCGGTATGTGCCGCAGCTGCTGCAGCAGCTTTATACGTTGCTCCAGGAAACCACATCAGCCCATTTGGGCTGATTGGTTCCCTTTAAGAGGTGCATGCATCTTAGTAAAGCCAGTGGCCCCGCACCTGGCACAGGCTTTGCGCAACAAATCTATACCTGCTTCCAGGCATATATCATGATAAATCAGGAGCAGGAGGAGGCTATGCCCATCGGGCAAGCAGGGGATGCCGCAGGCGTACACCAGGGAGAAGGGGCAAATCTGCGCCTTCTCCCTAGTGTACATCAGTGGTGCAGCCTTTGTAAATGTCTCTCTTCGTATAAGACCCTTTTCTGGTTTTGAATGAAAATGCTGAGCAATGTACTGTGTGTGAATTGTGGATAAGTGATAGGTTTTGATTTTAGGAAAGAGATTACAGCTTATTGCAAGAGATCAAATTGCAACACATTGGCCCAGATGTAGTAACGGTAGCCGGTGTAAACTAAGGCCTTCTTCCCAAAGTGTGGTGTCAGAACTGCAGATTATATGGAGTGTTCTTGGAATAGTGGTCAAAGAAAGGCTTGATAAAACCAGTAAGAGGGTGACTGGCACCCTTGGTTCATGGACTTTGATGTAGAGTGAAGATTAAAGGGGTTGTCCAGCAAAAAACTTTTTCATTGAAATCAACTGGTGTCAGAAAGTTATATAGATTGTTAATTTACTTCTATTAAAAATTCTCAAGTCTTCCCATACTTATAGCTACTATATGTCCTGCAGGAAATGTTTTATTTTCAGTCTGACACAGTGCTCTCTGCTGACATCTCTGGCCGTGACAGGAACTGTCCAGAGCAGGAGAGGTTTTCTATGGGGATTCATAGAAAACCGAGACAGAGTTCCTGTCTCAGCCAGATATGTCAGCAAAGAGCACTGTGTCAGACTAAGGGTATAAACACACACACCGTATACGCAGCAGATACGCAGCAACTCTGCAGCAGATTTGATGCTGTGTTCAGTTATTTAGATCTAATCTGCTGCGTATTTGTTGCGTATCGCAGCAGTAAATACGCTGCGTATACGGTGTGTGTGTTATACCCTGAAAATAAAACATTTCCTGCATGACATACAGCAGCTAATAAGTATGGGAAGACTTGAGATTTTTTAATAGAAGTAAATTACAAATCAATATAACTTTCTGACACCAGTTGATTTAAAAGAAAAAGGTTTTCGCTGGACAACCCCTTTAAAGTGGTTATCCAGTGTAAGAAAAACATGGGCACTTTCTTCCAGAGACAGTCTGACTCTTGTTTCCAGTTCAGGTGCGGTTTGCAATTAAGCTCCATTCACTTCAATGGAACTGAGATACAAAACCTGCACCCAAACTAGAGACAAGAGCGGTGCTGTCTCTAAAAAAAAATGCCATGTTTTTAACATTGGATAACCCCTTCAACCTTTCTGATTCAAACCCACAGAAGAGCTACAGAAAGGGGAACCATTTACGCCAATGTTACTTTGACACATGCAACTTACCTAAATATCATTGCAAACCAGGTCCAGTCCTTCATGGTTGCAGTATTCTCTAATGGCAGTGGCTTCTTTCAGCAGGATGAGTCCTGCCCCACTGCAAAACTGTTTAGGAATAGTTTGAGGAACAAAAAAAATAAAATATCCCAATTTTCACCACAATTCCTAAAATATTGCACCAAAAACACAGCTAAACCACACTGGTTTTTGCACCTGCACCCACACACAGTGACCAGTGCCAGAAACCCTGCATAGTCTAATGTATAGGGGTGGTGCAGGTTCCTGCAGCTAAGCTCCTATTGAACAGTAGCAGAGCTGTAGTAATCCATGCTACCACTACACAATAGACAGCTCAAGGCTTCTGGTACCATTCACTCTGTATAGGTGCTGATGCAGCAACTCCCCCGAACAGCTGATCGGATAGGCCACCATTATTATGAACACAAGCACAAACTCATTGCCTCACTATGTTAGTTCCATTACAAGGATGAAATGAGCAGGGATCCACTGTAATGAGTGATGTCATTAGTTTGCACAGTTTTTTTCATTGTTTGGTGTAAAAAAGAGCTTATTTGCAGGTGCTGTAAGGTATACCCACCGACTAGTGTTCAGTGGACTTGCCAAACTCTTCTGGATGGGCAGCGTTCTCCGAACCCTGAACATTCGGCATTTGACTCCCGGTTAATGAAGAAGTTGGATGCTGCCCTAGGTAGTCCTGAAAAACATGTATACAGCCATAGGCTCAGAGAATGATGCAGAACCAAACAGCTCGTCAAGTCCACTCAACACTACATAAGAGCCAAGGTAGTATAATATTTGGACTAGGGCCAAAAAACTAAATTTCAGTTTTTATTTTTTTTTTCTCAATTCTTGATCTCAAATCTCATTATTATTATTATTATTATTATTATTATTATTATTTTTTGCTAATGATGATGGGTGTAGAAGTAGAGGTATAGTGGATGAGGGGTGTAGTAATAGTAGAGGTATAGTATATGAGGGATGTAGATAAGGGTAGTAGCTGTAGTGGGAGTAGTGGGAGTAATAGTAGCATCAGGAGTGGGAGTAGTAGTAGCTTCACTAGTGGGAGAGGTAGTAGCAGCAATAGTAGTAGTGGGAGTGGTTGCAGTAGTGGGAGTAGTTGTAGTTGTGGTGGTAGTAGTAGCAGAAGTAATATTAGTTGTAGCGGGAGTAGTAGCACAAGCAGTTGTGGGAGTGGTAATAGTTGTAGTGGGAGTAGCATTGGGACTAGTAGTAGTAGCAGTTGTAGTGGCGGGGCAATGTGCCGGGTTCTCACCCGCTCTCTGGTGATCTGGGCCTCTCCTGCCCCGGGGGCTCCTCAGTGCCCAACTGCTGCTGCTCCTGGAGTATCTGCTGGGTACGGGCAGTGGGGATTTGCTGGGTGGGAACACAGCAGTCTGACCTGCAGGAGGAGTAGCTGGAAGCTCAGGGCCCAGTCAGATTCTGTGTTTAAGCTGGAGGCCGCTGGTAACCGTACTGCCCAGGCCTTGAGCCCCACTGGTTCCACTGCAGGCCAGAGTGCTGATTTTATTTTATTTTTTGGGAAATCGAATTTGCGATTTTTAAAAAACATCAAATTGACTTTCAAGTTAAGGTAAAATTTAATCAAATTAATTTAATTAATTGCTCAGCCCTAACTTGGACCCTGGAAGTGATCCCTATATAATGGTCACTGGATGGCCATTTGATGGCCATTAATGGCCATTTGATTTCGCTAACCTTTAGTAGTGGATGCAAAATGCATAAGTCTCATCACTAAAATCCTGCAGTATAATCCTGAGAATTGGCCCGATATCTTTATACTAATAAAGTGCAGCTGGTCACTAGCAGAATAAAACCATTCAAATCCATCAATAGAGATAACGTTTTAACAAAGTAAAGATAGTCTTATTTAACCCCTAGACAAGCTGTCTTGTACAGGTATGGCACAGGTGCCTGTCACCAGAAGACCCATCTCATACCCATATGGCAATAGTTTCTACAGCGCTATGAAGCAAGCTCAGGAACTGAGCTCACTTCATAGCGGGTGATGGATGGCTGATATTAGCAGCCAGGCCCTCACCTGTAATGACATTGCTTGTCATTACAGCTTGTCATTAACCCCTTAAACATTGCAATCACAGTGTTTAAGTGGATGTGACAGGGTCAGCTCCTGTCACTTACCAATCAGGACCTCCGCACTGTGATTGCAGGGGTCCTGATCATTTTCCCGGACTGTTGAAGTTAAACTGCTTACCTCTGTGCGGTCCAATGCTATGCTATAACATTGACCAGTGTATGCAATCTAATGATTGCATGTAATAGTCCCAGAGAGAATATTAAAAAATAAAAATGTTTTAAAAATATCCTAAAGTCCCTCCCTAAATACAAGTCAAAAACACCCTCTTTCCCATTATACAAATAAAATATTTTAAAATAATCAAACATATATCATAGCTTGTGTAATTGTTCGATGTATTAAAATAAAACAATAGTGTTTCTGTACTGTGACCAGTGTAAACACAAAGAAGGGGAATAAGCCAAGATTGTTGATTTTTTGTTACATTATATAGAAAAAAAAAATTGAATAAAACATGATCAAAATGTGTGATCTACACAAATATAATACTATTAAATAAAAACTAGAGATCATGGTGCAAAAACGATTCCATACAGCCCTGTAGTTGAAAAAATAAAACCGTTATAAGAGTCTTAATATTGATTTTATAATTTTATTAATTTTATTCATAATTAAAAAAAAAATGTTTTACTGTAATAAATTAAACATGAGAAAAGCTATGTAAATATTGTGTTCAGACTGATGTATAGAATAAAAATATCATGTCAGTTTTACCGTTAAGTGCACTACGTAGACAAAGGAACCCCCCAAAAGTTACAAAATTGCTTCCTCCCTCTCCCAATTTCACCTCATAAATAATGTTTTCGGACTTCTCTCATTTTATGGTAAATTGAAATGCGCCAAAGTACAACTGTTCCTGAAAACAAGCCCTTACATGGCCCTGTAGATGGAGAAAAGAGCTATAGCTGTTAGAAGACGACGAGGAAAAAACAAAAATGCAAAAATGAAAATTGGCCTGGTCATTTAAGGCCATTTTGGCCCGGGTCATTACGGTGTTAAAGACCACTCTAATTTTGGCGTCTAAGAGGTTGTCCGACCAGTTTTTCTTATTAGAATATTGCAACATTTGTAATCTGTCCCTTTCCCTGACTTGTTTCTTCCAACTTTTATTTGCCTCTATTTCCCTGGACATGCTCTGTTGCTGCTTTTTGGATTTGTGTTTTTGTTTATTTACATAAAGAACATCAAGGTCACAGGGGTCAGCAGTGCTGACATCACAGCTCTGCAAGCCTTTTGCTCCACCCCCTCCTCTCCGAATCTAGCTCCACCTAGTCGTGAAGGTGACCATAAAGGTGATGTTACTTTGGATAAAAACATTGTAATCCTTAAAATTGCTTCAGCCTTGTATTGTGCTTCTGGAAGAAGGAAAGGAATGCTGGCAGCACGCCCATGAGCACAACACCTTGAACTTACATCCCAGCCACAATACAGACACAAGAGAGAGACATTGTTATATAAACAATATATGGTAAACAACACGTTGTACCAACCTGACTGCGCAGGACAGGAAACTGAATAAACTCCAAACCCACAGGCCGTAGCCCGGGGTAAAAAACCCCTTTAATTATTATCACCCCCCTAGTAAAAGTTAACTTTTATTACGTATCTTTAAAATAAATATGTGAACTTCTTTAAAACCACAACACACCCAGTACTCCTATCACTAGCTAATACTAGATGATATATAGGGATATAACTATCCTCTCTAACTAACTATATCAACGCAGTATTCCGATTGGCCAGTATCTCAGGGCCCGTCGAAACTGCTCTGAAGAATCCAAATTCCAGTTGGAATGTAAGAATTTGTATAAGAGATTTAAGAACAGGGGCTATCCTAGTAAACATCTACGAAGGGCATACCGTAGAGCATGTGATAGAGATAGGACCCATCTCCTACACAACACTCGACCTGTGACCAACAAGAAAGAGATAAGATGCATTGGCAATTATGATGGACACACTGATCAAATAATGGCAATTTTGAGACGTCACTGGCATTTATTGGAGGCAGACTCTGATCTAGCCCCAGTGATCAGTAGACATCCTAGGGTGACATTCCGTAGGGGTCCTAACCTTAGGGATATGCTAGTGCACAGCCATTTACAGATGCCATCTGTCCCACGTACTTGGCTAACAAGTGCAGTAAAAGGTTTCTTTCCATGTGGCCATTGCGGTCTATGCAAGTACATGATTAAGATCAAAACATTTGAGAATCCAGTAGACCAGAGAACCTATGAAGTTAGACAATTTTTGAACTGCAGTAGCAGTAATGTTATCTACATAGCGCAATGCACATGCCCGCGCCTATATGTGGGTAAGACGACTCAGGAATTAAGACGTAGAGTGTCCAAACACATAAGTACCATTAGAACTGAATCGGACATGCCTTTGGCTAGACATATTCGCCACCGACACAGTGGGAGAATTGAGGATATCAAATTTTGGGGACTCTGCCAGCTGAAATTAGGACCGAGAAAAGGGGACATTGACAGATTATTATTAAAAGAGGAGGCGAGATGGATTTTTCGCCTCCAGAGTCAAGCACCTCTTGGATTAAATGAGGGCTTTTCATTTGCTGCTTTCCTCTAAGTGTGTTATAGACTTAATACTTTCAAATAATGATGATGAACGATAAGTGACTGCTGGCTGGCTAAGATTTTTGGTTTTTTAGACCCTAGAATAACAGTTTGTTTTATATCCACCATTTGATACTTACCTTTATACACTATTTGATACTTACCCTTATACATATATTTATATATACTATCAGTGTAACAGCTTGATTTATATCCACTATTTGATACTTACCCTTATACACTTTGATACTTACCCTTATACATTTATTTATATATACTATTAGCGTTGTTCACTGTCATGCATTAATTTTGTGTACCATTTTTCCATTGGCATATATTTATAATATTGCATGAATTCCTAACCCTGTGAACATTATGGATCTTTGATTTTATTTAGCTGATCCACCTTTTATAACCATTATTATATACATAGAACGGGGTTGCCAATGGAGTTTGTGTCATGCGCACTGACTATGGAGTGTAATTTAGCACCAAGTCAGGTGTCATGCGCATTGGATATAGTCTAAGTGCAGTGACATGCGCGATGACACAGTGTAATCACATGACACTGGGAACCCGGAAGTGATTCCGCGATAGTAGCGGTCATGTGAGTGTATTAGATCATGTGACGCTGAGACTCAGATGACACAGCGTAATCACATGACACTGGGAACCCGGAAGTGATTCCGTGATAGTAGCAGTCATGTGAGTGTATTAGATCATGTCACGCTGAGACTCAGATGACACAGCGTAATCACATGACACTGGGAACCCGGAAGTGATTCCGCGATAGTAGCAGTCATGTGACTGCAATGGATCACGTGACGCTGATACTCAGATGATGCAGGGTTGTGTCATATGGAGATGATTGGAGGGTGAGTAGGTGGGCGTGTGTGTCCATTTTAGCCCACCAATCTGATAGAGGGGGCGAGTCTCTTTATAATAAAATAAGATCTTATTGGTGTACCATGGTGAGTGTTTGGGGCGGTACTATGATACTAGCTAATTGGATGTGGATATAAATATCGGCCAGTACCAGCAGCAAGTGTTGCCTAATTTTTCTCCTGATGACGTTGCTGTGGCAACGAAACATGTAGAGAGGGGGCACTATTTGTGGTTTTAAATAGCAGACATCCAGTATCTCCTAGTTACCTTCTATACAGGACTGCAGACTGTGATAGTGATTGATATAGTTAGTTAGAGAGGATAGTTATATCCCTATATATCATCTAGTATTAGCTAGTGATAGGAGTACTGGGTGTGTTGTGGTTTTAAAGAAGTTCACATATTTATTTTAAAGATACGTAATAAAAGTTAACTTTTACTAGGGGGGTGATAATAATTAAAGGGGTTTTTTACCCCGGGCTACGGCCTGTGGGTTTGGAGTTTATTCGTATTAAGGGACCCCTGACCCTCCAGAGAGGGCTTAAGTGTGTATACAAAAGGACAGGAAACTGTTGACCATCTATGGATTCACCTATCAGAATGGGAAATGTATGTGTCTTGTGACTTGAAACCCTGCCTGTATTGAAAGATTACATACACTACCGTTCAAAAGTTTGGGGTCACCCAAACAATTTTGTGTTTTCCATGAAAAGTCACACTTCTTCACCACCATACGTTGTGAAATGAATAGAAAATAGAGTCAAGACATTGACAAGGTTAGAAATAATGATCAATAACGGTCAAGCTGCTCCCACAACAGCTCAATGGGGTTCAGATCTGGTGACTGTGCTGGCCACTCCATTAACGATAGAATACCAGCTGCCTGCTTCTGCTGTAAATAGTTCTTGCACAATTTGGAGGTGTGTTTAGGGTCATTGTCCTGTTGTAGGATGAAATTGGCTCCAATCAAGCGCTGTCCACTGGGTATGGCATGGCGTTGCAAAATTTAAAAGTGATAGCCTTCCTTATTCAGAATCCCTTTTACCCTGTACAAATCTCCCACTTTACCAGCACCAAAGCAACCCCAGACCATCACATTACCTCCACCATGCTTAACAGATGGCATCAGGCATTCTTCCAGCATCTTTTCATTTGTTCTGCGTCGCACAAATGTTCTTCTTTGTGATCCAAACACCTCAAACTTAGATTCATCCATCCACAACACATTTTTCCAGTCTTCCTCTGTCCAATGTCTGTGTTCTTTTGCCCATCTTAATCTTTTTCTTTTATTGGCCAGTCTCAGATATGGCTTTTTCTTTGCGACTCTGCCCTGAAGGCCAAAATCCCGCAGCCGCCTCTTCACTGTAGATGTTGACACTGGTGTTTTGCGGGTACTCTTTAATGAAGATGCCAGTTGGCGACCTGTGAAACGTCTGTTTCTCAAACTAGAGACACTAATGTGTTTATCTTCTTGCTTAGTTGTGCAACGCGGCCTCCTACTTCTTTTTCTACTCTAGTTAGAGCCTGTTTGTGCTGTCCTCTGAAGAGAGTAGTACACACTGTTGTAGGAAATCTTCAATTTCTTAGCAATTTCTCGCATTGGAATAGCCTTAATTTCTAAGAACAAGAATAGACTGTCGAGTTTTAGATGAAAGTTCTCTTTTTCTGGCCATTTTGAGCGTTTAATTGACCCCACAAATGTGATGCTCCAGAAACACAATCTGCTCAAAGGAAGGTCAGTTTTGTAGCTTCTGTAACGCGCTAGACTGTTTTCAGATGTGTGAACATGATTGCACAAGGGTTTTCTAATCATCAATTAGCCTTCCGAGCCAATGAGCAAACACATTGTACCATTAGAACACTGGAGGGATAGTTGCTGGAAATGGGCCTCTATACACCTATGCAGGGCCGATTGTTGGTTCTATGCTGCCTGAGGCGAAAATTGAAACTGCGCCCCTTCCCCCGCAAACACAACTATATACCAGCAGTGAACATTGCATAAACGACTACATACCAACAGTGCATACAGAACTATATAACAGAAGTGCATACACTAAGGGTATGTTCACACTGAGTAAAACAGGCGGAATTCCGTGGTGGAACTCTCCGCCGCAGAATCCCGCCTGTCTCACTGTCCCATAGCCCGTCTATGGGAGAGCGCGCGCTCCTTTGCAGCCACCGCTCTCCGCTCGAAGAAGTAACGTCTCTTCTTTGAGCGGAGAGCGGCGGCTGCGGAGGAGTGCGCGTTCTCCCATAGACGGGCTATGAGACAGTGAGACAGGCGGGATTCTGCAGCGGAGAGTTCCACTGCGGAATTCCGCCTGTTTTACTCAGTGTGAACATACCCTAACATGTATTAGTGCCAGTCTTAGTGGTGGTGACATATGGGGAGCCAAGTGTTAGAGACCCCCTAATAGTATAGGTCTCAGACTGCCTAATACTGCCAGCTTCAGACACTCAATAATACTGTTAGCCTCAGAGACCACCTTACCCATATCATAATACTACTCCCCCCTTCATCCTCCTTCCCCCTCCATCATCATACTCCTCCCCCCTTCATCCTCCTTCCCCCTCCATCATCATACTACTCCCCCTTCATCCTCCTTCCCCCTACATCATCATACTACTCCCCCTTCATCCTCCTGCCCTATCATCATACTACTACCCCCACCTTGATCCTCCTCCACTCCATTATCATACTATGACCCACTTCATCATCCTCCTGCCCTTCCATCATCATAGTACTACCCCTCTCATCCTTCTGCCCTTCCATCATCATACTACTTCTCCCTTCATCCCCCTCCTGTCCCTTCATCATCACAGTACTACCCCTCATCCTCCTGTCCCTCCATCATCATACTACTACCACTCTCATCCTTCTGCCCTTCCATCATCATACTACTTCTCCCTTCATCATCATACCACTAGCCCATTCATCCGTACTTAAAACAAAAAAAGCCATACTCACCTCACCAGTATGGACCCTCTAGTCGTCCATGGACTCTGCTCTGCATGGGTGACATCACTCGTGCCCGGCAGGGGGCAGGGCTTCCCGCGGGAGGGGGCGGAGCCTCCCGGGACATTGTTTTGCCGGGGCTGTCTCGTCAGAATCAGGACAGTCCCGGCAAAACCTGAGGGCCCCCACCTGCTCCCCTCCTCACCATCCGGACCGGGATCCACCACTTCTCCTTTCCCTCGGTGACAGGAGAAGACGCCACACTGTAATCTTCTCCCCTGTACTGTACGGCATCCGTTGGGTGACAGGCCCCTTCCCCAGGCCAGGTCACAGCGCCGTACACGCTCTGTTGTACAGCATTGTGACCTGGCCTGAGGGTGGGGCCTGTCACCCAGCGGATGCCGTACAGTACAGGGGAAAAGATTACAGTGTGGGGGGCGTCTTCTCCTGTCACCGAGGGCCCCGAGTCTGACGGCAGTGCATCCCTAGAAGCTGCAGAGCTGTAGCTTCTAGGGATGCAGAAAGGGGGACAACTGAGCGGGCCCCTGTGCAGTAAGTCAGATGACAGGGCAGACCCCAGAATCTGCCGTCTGAGGCGGAATCCTCATTCCGCCTCATGGCAGAAGCGGCCCTGCACCTATGTAGATATTGCACCAAATACCAGACATTTGCAGCTAGAATAGTCATTTACCACATTAGCAATGTATAGAGTGTATTTGCTTAAATTAAGGACTAGTTTAAAGTTATCTTCATTGAAAAGTACAGTGCTTTTCCTTCAAAAATAAGGAAATTTCAATGTGACCCCAAACGGTAGTGTATTTCATGTGAAACCAAATAGAGCATGAGTGTGCACTCCTAACTCAGCTGAGAGAGGAGGTTATACCATCTTTTTGCCTGGTATCCTCATCGCAACGCTCAGCTTACTTAATTTGGACAGGAATAGTAATTTGGGGAATAAGGTGGATTAAAAGAAGATCCATACTTGACAGTGGTATCTTCAACAACTGCAGTTTCTATTAATAACTTATATTATCAAAGTAGAAACTGTACCCGGTGCTGCCCGGGTATAAAGTGCCAGTGTGTTAATTAGATTTGTTCTAAGGTGCCCAGGAGGCCAAGCTAAAGGTATTGTTTCATCTGAGTTAATCAGTGGAATTAGTGTATACCTGTAGTGCATAGTTGGAGGGGTTCTGTATACCCACAATGTATAGTTTTTAGGGGTCTCGCATATCTATAGTGAATAGTTGGGGGGTTCTGTATACCTGTAGTGTGTAGTTGGGGAGGGGGCTGTATACCTGTAGTGTATAGTTGAGGGAGGTCCTGTATACCTGCAGTGTACAGTTGGTGAAGGTCCTGTATACCTGTACTGTATAGTCCAGGGGTCCTGTATACCTGTAGTATATAGTTGGTGCTGTATACCTGTAAAGTATTGTTGGTGGAGGTCTTGTATACCTGTAGTTTATAGTTTGAGGGTCCTGGATACCTGTAGTGTATAATTGGTGGAGGTCTTGTATACCTGTAGTATATAGTTCGGTGGTTCTGAATACCTGTAGTGCATAGTTTAAGGGTCCTGTATAACTGTAGTATAGAGTTGGTGGTGGTCCTGTATACCTGTAGTGTATAGTTTTTGGGTCCTGTATACCTGTAGTGTATAGTTTGGGGTCCTATATACCTGTAGTATATAGTTGGTGGAGTTCCTGTATACCTGTAGTGTATAGCTTTGGGGTCCTGTATACCTGTAGTATAGAGTTGGTGGGGGTGCTGTATACCTGTATTATATAGTTGGTGGAGGTCCTGTATACCTGTAGTGTATAGTTTTGGGTTCCTGTAAACCTGTAGTGTATAGTTTGGGGTCCTGTATACCTGTAGTATAGAGTTGGTGGAGGTCCTGTATACCTGTAGTGTAAAGTTTGGGAGTCCTGTATACATGAAGTATATAGTTGGTGGAGGTCCTGTATACCTGTAGTGTATAGTTTTGAGGTCCTGTATACCTGTAGTGTAAAGTTTGGGGTCCTGTATACCTGTAGTATATAGTTGGTGGAGGTCCCGTGCATCTGTAGTGTATAGTTTTGGGGTCCTGTATACCTGTAGTGTCCTGTATACCTGCAGGGTCGTATTTACCATTAGGCACCCATGGTCTGGTGCGTAGGGTAGCACCTTGCAGAGGGGCAGTACCCTCCCGTTCAGACTTGCCAGAAAATCTGGTGTCTTTTCGAGGGGTGTATGGCGGTATTAGTCAGGTCTGGTATAGCAGTGTTATCCAGTAACAGTATGGCAGTATTGGTCAGGTCTGGTATAGCGGTGTTATTCAGTCACAGTGTGTTGGTATTGGTCAGGTCTGGTATGGCGGTGTTATCCAGTCACAGTATGGCGGTATTATTCAGGTGTGGTATGGCAGTGTTATCCAGTCACAGTATGGCGGTATTGGTCAGGTCTGGTATGGCAGTGTTATCCAGTCATAGTATGGCGGTATTGGTCAGGTCTGGTATGACAGTGTTATCCAGTCACAGTATGGCGTTATTGGTCAGGTGTGGTATGACAGTGTTATCTAGTCACAGTAAGGTGGTATTGGTCAGGCCTGGTGTGGCGGTGTTATCCAGTTACAGTATGGCGGTATTGGTCAGGTCTGGTATAGCAGTTTTTTTCATTCATAGTATGGTATTGGTCAGGTGTGTTATGACAGTGTTACCCAGTCACAGTATGGCGGTATTGGTCAGGTGTGGAATGACAGTGTTATCCAGCACAGTATGGCGGTATTGGTCAGGTCCGGTGTGGCAGTGTTTTCCAGTCACTGTATGGTGGTATTGGTCAGGTCTGGTGTGGCAGTGTTACCCAGTCACAGTTTGGCGGTATTGGTCAGGTCTGGTATGACAGTGTTATCCAGTCACAGTATGGTGGTATTGGTCAGGCCTGGTATGGCAGTGTTATCCAGTCATAGTATGGTGGTATTGGTCAGGTCTGGTATGACAGTGTTATCCAGTCACAGTATGCCGGTATTGGTCAGGTGTGGTATGACAGTGTTATCCAGTCACAGTATGGCGGTATTGGTCAGGTGTGGTATGACAGTTTTATCCAGTCACAGTATGGCGGTATTGGTCAGGCTTGGTGTGGCGTGTTAAATGTGACGTGTGGAGCTATTACCTACCTATCCTGATGCTAATTGGTGAGTGAGGATGGGGCATCTTCAGGTTTAGTGCTTAGGGCAGCAGCAGATGGTAATACTGTCCTGTATACATGTATTGTATAGATGGAGTAGGGGGTCCTGTATACATGTACTGTATAGATGGAGTAGTGGGCCCTGTATACATGTACTGTATAGATGGAGTAGGGGGCCCTGTATACATGTACTGTATAGATGGAGTAGGGGGTCCTGTATACATGTACTGTATAGATGGATTAGGGGGTCCTGTATACATGTACTGTATAGATGGAGTAGGGGGCCCTGTATACATGTACTGTATAGATGGAGTAGGGGGCCCTGTATACATGTACTGTATAGATGGAGTAGGGGCCCTATATACATGTACTGTATAGATGGAGTAGGGGGCCCTGTATACATGTACTGTATAGATGGAGTAGGGGGCCCTGTATACATGTACTGTATAGATGGAGTAGGGGGTCCGGTATATATGTACTGTATAGATGGAGTAGGGGGTTCTGTATATACATGTACTGTATAGATGGTGTAGGGGGTCCGGTATACATGTATTGTATAGATGGAGTAGGGGGCCCTGTATACATGTACTGTATAGATGGAGTAGGGGGTCCTGTATATACATGTACTGTACAGATGGAGTAGGGGGTTCTGTATATACATGTACTGTATAGATGGTGTAGGGGGTCCGGTATACATGTATTGTATAGATGGAGTAGGGGGCCCTGTATACATGTACTGTATAGATGGAGTAGGGGGTCCTGTATATACATGTACTGTACAGATGGAGTAGGGGGTTCTGTATATACATGTACTGTATAGATGGAGTAGGGGGTCTACCAGTTATTACTGTGGATGTTGTGAGGCAGCTTCCCTAGCAACCACAACTCCCTGTGAAAATGAAAGCAGTAATCCTATTGGTTGCTAAGGCTCCCAACTGCCGTTTTCTCTGGGCAGCTGCAGCTAATTATGTGTGTGCAGTGTGGAGATTTTCCAATTCATCTCTATGGGGCGCCACTCTTCCCCCTCCCCCTCCCCTCCTGTACATCGGCGGGGACGGGACCTTCACTAAAACCTTCCCGGGCACCCAATGTATCTGTGTGCCAAATTTGGGGTCAAACGGTTTAGGCGTTTGGAAGTCTATATGGGACAGACAGAAGGACAGACAGACAGACTTTCATTTTTATGATATAGATAAACTACTTTCCTTGAGTTCTGAATCTTTTAGCTGGTGTACGACTTCAAACCCCACCACACAGGTACATGTTAGGAGTGGTAGTCTTGGATTTCATACACATTACAGATTGTCATCCTACAGGTGGGTGGGGTTTCCTTGGGGCGGGGCTTAAATGAGTCACGATTTCCTGGTAGTTATCCTTGGTAGTATTTGATCCCAGGACTTCAACACTACAAAGCAACATGGCTAGCATGTGAGCCCCCACAACATAGGTATAAGCTCCTGGTCTCCTCCATGTCATGCTGCCCTTACTGCTGCAGTTTCTTTTGGATTCAGATGTTAGCTCCTCTTACAGGGGTGCTCTACCCACCTGATGACTCTTGGTTTCCTCACGTGAAGGAACAAGAAACAGACAGGAATCATGACATCCCAAGAAATAAAGAAAATACTGACAGAGTGGTCATGTGACTCTGAGCCTGAGAACACAATAAGCGCTCTAAATAAAATAAAAGTGTATACAGAAAATACAACACCCACAGAAGTCAATGCAATGCTAGTTGATTGAAAAATCTTGGACAACCATTTTAAAAAACCATTTTTTTAAATCTGACCTGTCTCACTTTATGTGCTAATAATTTTTGATACTGCTCTTAGATCACCATTCCAGCCCAGTCCCCTAATAATCATTAGAGGGGGGTGGGACAGCCAGGGGCGGATCAGTGCTCTGCGTGTGGTAGCCCTGTCCCTAGTGCTCCAAAAAGCCTTACTAAATGCAGAATTTAATTACAAACTGTGCATGAATGGTGCAGAGGATGATGGTAGGAGACATACCTTCAACCTCAGCACCCCATGCGCAATAGGGAGCTATCAGCAGGTTAGATTTGTCTAACCTGTTGCTAGAATCACTTGGAGAAGTTTAAAGAGAAACAGATTGTTTTGTCATGACACATTCTGCTTTAGGTTAGTGACAAATATTGGCCGATTTTATTTACAATATGTTTATGTTGGCATCATTTGGTAAACATCATTTTACTTTATTAGGACAATAGTTTTCACATTTGATTTTCTAAGGGACCAGTTTATTTATTAAAGGGGTACTCCAACAGAAATAAAATTCTTTCAAATCAACTTGTGTCAGAAAGTGCCAGAAATTTGTTATTTACTTCTTTTTAAAAATCTCCAGTCTTTAATTACTTATCAGCTGCTGTATGTCCTGCAGGAAGTGGTGTATTATTTCCAGTCTAATACACTGCTCTCTGCTGCCACCTGTGTCTGTGACAGGAACTGTCTAGTGCAGCAGAGGTTTCCTATGGGAATTTGCTTCTGCTCTGGACAGTTCCTCTCATGGAGATGACATCAGAGAACATTGTGTCAGACTGAAGAGAAAACACAACTTCTTGAAGGACACACAGCAGCTGTTAAGTACTGGAAGGCTGTAGATTTTTAAATACATGTAAATTACAATTATATGTTACTTTCAAACACTACATTGAGTCGACCAGTAAATATGAAATGCAAAGCTAAAAGACTAAATGAGGACAAAATAAAGTCAAATTAAACAATGCCCTTTAGGGCACTAACATTCCAGCCCGTCTTTCATAGCGTAATAAACTGTTACAACAGATGGGCCAACAAAAGGTAGAGTAGGTGTGATTGAGATAGTTGTTGTCCACTATGTTCGTTGTAGTATCTGGTTGGAGTACCCCTTTCAGTCCCAGTGCCTAAAGCAGCTCCAGCTGTAACTATGGCCCTGAGTGCAGGTTGTATTTGCCACTCCTGCATTATCAAGATGTTCTATAATTATTAGATGATAATTGTATATGTTTGATAAAAGAGTAAGTTGCATACATTATGAAGAGAATGTTTTTTATGTGCTTTACCTACATATAAATAAGCAACAATTCACTCTAAAAAGTGCAATTTTGCCCCATGGCCACTACATGTGAACTCAGCCTTTCTGCAAAACGTCTTGATGTGGCCCTCCAAAAGTGATCAACATATAACATAAATGTTACCAGATTTATGCTGTCCTATACAAGGTAGCATAAGTTTGTTTATAGATTATCCCTAAAACGTGCAGGGACTGCACATAGCTGCTCTCTAATGCCATCTAGTGGCACATTTAAATTACAGTTTGGATTCCATTCTGATCCATTGCAAAACAATTAAAGCCTTTCATGATTCATAATTTTCTATTTCCAAAGAAAAAGCCCTAATGAATACTTCCAATGGATTTGCTAGTAGATGTCTCGGCTGAAAACCACTCCATCATTATAAATGTAGAAAGAAAAGTCGTGCATAACAATCATAATTAACCCCCCCCCCCCCACACACACACGCACACACGTGCAGAGAAATAAAAAATTAAAAAATTCTTTATTCCTTCCTCCTCTCACTGTCCACTCATGTAGTCTCTTGATCCTGTATATCTGGTTCACCTATTTTTGTTTCGTTGGTCCTTAAACATTCAACCAGTTCCTTAGAATAGTTAACATAGCCAGAAAGAGTACTGTATTGATTAACCCTCTGTGTTCCTTCATGTCCTTATCTTCGACAGTACTGCCCCTTCAGTAGTTCTTTAAAATTCCCTTCTATAATAACTCCTCTGTCACTTCTGTCCAAAATATTTTAATTACATTGCATGACCAAAATAAATGGTATAACCCTGCATCTTCCATTCCACATGTAATACAGTGAAAATCTTCTCCAATTCCTATTTGCTTCACTAGGGCAGGAGTGTAATGGACCCTGTGAATGATCTTAAAACTGAGTTTGTGCTCAGGGTTAGTTGAAGCTCTAGAGATACTGTCCTGTACATTATTCCATCTCTCCTCTGTCAAGGGTCCTATCTCCTGCTCCAATTGTTTCCTAAACCCTTCCGTAACAGTCATATTTTTGTGCCAACAAAATCTTATAAAGTTTAAAAACTAAAGTGTCTCGTCCCCTGTATTCTTGTGATATTGTGAATCCCTTCATTATAAGTCATCTTAAATAGACCCTTATCTAGTGTTTTTTTATAAGCACCTTTTAATTGTAAATACCTAAATTTGTGTCCCCAACTTCTCCTCCCGTCCTTATCCAGAATATCTATTTCCCTCAAACCTCCATCGAAGAAAAAAAATCACTTACCCTAGTGTAGTGCTTCCCCTTCCAGTACCCCTGTGTAGGGATCTTGAAAAATTCCTCAAAATTTTCATTATCCCAAATTTCCGTAATCTCCAGACTACTTTAAGGGTCCCTTTACACAGAAAGATTATCTGCCAAAGATTTGAAGCCAAAGCCAGAAACAGACTATAAACAGAGATCAGGTCATAAAGGAAAGCCTGAGATTTCTCCCCTTTTAAAACCCACTTCTGGCTTTGGCTTTAAATCTTTGACAGATAATCTTTCTGTATAAATGGACCCTAATGTTGGGTTTACACGGAACGATTATCGTGTGAATTTGCACGATAACGATCAAATTCGAACGATAATCGTATGTGTAAACACAGCGAACGATCGCACGACGAGTGAGAAATCGTTCATTTTGATCTTTTAACAGGTTCTTAAATGATCGTTCGTCGTTCGCAAAGAATTCGACGATCGTTCCGTGTAAACAGTCGTTCACTGATTTTTCCTATGTGCGAGATCGGAAAACGAATTTTCTGTACGATATATTGTTCCATCTAAACGCTGATCGTTATAAAAGAAAAATCGTTACTTAGAAATCGTTAATCGTACGATTGGGCGAATTATCGCTCCGTGTAAACCCAGCATTAACCTTAATTATTTTAAGCTCTTTCCATATTTTGTGAGAGTGCCACCCAAACCAGTCTTTACCTACTGAGCTCACTTGTATCCCCACTGCTGCTAATTGCACAAACAAATCTTGTCTGCCAGTAAGGCTATGTTAACATCTTTATATACCAAGATGATAGTAATCAGAGATCCTCTAGGACAGGGGTCCTCAACTGGCGGACCGCGGTCCGAACCCGGACCGCGGAGGCCAGCTGTCCGGACCCCTGGTCAGACCTCCTAACCGCCCCGGGTCCGGTCCGTCCCGCTCCCCACCGCACTGCCTCCCACCCCATAGGCGTACTGTCCTTAGATGTCAGTACGCCTGTGGGGCTGGGGGCAGTGTCGGTCCGGCCCCCGGCTGATACGCGCTCTCTGGGGATGTCCCGGGGATTCCCCAGCAGAGCGCGCACCACAGACCTCAGTGTACGCTGCCGGCCTGTCCTTCCCGGAAGTGCAGGCCGGCGGCGTACGCTGAGGTCACTAATGCGCGCTCTGCTGGGGAATCCCCGGGACATCCCCAGAGACCGCGTATCAGCCGGGGGCCAGACCGACGGGAAGAGACAAAGACAGCCGCAGCGGGGAACGAGGTGCTAGGTGAGTTGTTTTTGTTATTTTTTTTTCTGTCTGGGGGGCATCTATAAGGGGAGAGCGCACAGGTGGACTATATACTACAGGGGGGACCTCACAGGGGGCTATATACTACTGAGGGGGCTATATACTACTGGGGGGAGCGCACAGGGGGCTATATACTACTGAGGGGGCTATATACTACTGGGGGGAGCGCACAGGGGGTTATATACTACAGGGCGGACCTCACAAGGGCTATATACTACAGGGGGAAAGCACAAGGGGGGCTATATACTACTGGGGGGAGAGCACAGGGGCGCTATATACTACTGGGGGGAGCTCACAGGGGGCTATATACTACAGGGGGACAGCGCATGGGGGGGCTATATACTACAGGGGGAGCTCACAGGGGGCTATATACTACAGGGGGGAGCTCACAGGGGGGCTATATACTACTTGGGGGGAGCTCACGGGGGCTATATACTACTGGGGGGAGCTCACAGGGGGCTATATACTACAGGGGGAGAGCACAGGGGGGCTATATACTACTGGGGGGAGCTCACAGGGGGCTATATACTACTGGGGGACAGCGCACAGGGGGCTATATACTACAGGGGGAGAGCGCACAGGGGGGCTATATACTACTGGGGGGAGCTCACAGGGGGCTATATTCTACAGGGGGAGAGCGCACGGGGAGGCTATATACTACAGGGGGGAGCTCACAGGGGGCTATATAATACAGGGGGAGAGCACACAGGGGGGCTATATACTACTGGGGGAGCAACAGGGGGCTATATACTACTGAAGGAGAGCGCACAGGGGGGGCTATACACTACTGGGGGAGCAACAGGGGGGCTATATACTACCAGGGCAGTCACCCCCTTTGTACCTAATATCAAAGGCCTGGTGAGAGAGAAAAAAATGCCAATTTTCCCGCTAATAAGCAGCAATTCTGTATATAAATAGTTGAACGTTTGTAACAAAGTAACAAAACACGTTTCCTACTGATGTTCAGCTCGGACCTTCACCTGACAATAGACCCCGGTAAGTGGACCTTCACTAAAAGTTGTTGAGTACCCCTGCTCTAGGAGGAGCCAAAAAAGAGAAAGGGTTCTAGCTACAAACTACACCACCAATAATAAAGAAGCTGAACCACTCGAAAAATATCAAAACAACTGAAAGCTTTTTTTAAAATTTAAAAACATAAAAATATAAATGTCCAAATGTCACTCATGATGTTCTGCAAATGCTAACACAAAAAAGGGAAGGGGGGGGGGGGGGGTTGGGGCTAGAGGTGGAAAGAGCACTGCTTGGCTAGGTTCACACATTTTTTGTTGCTGTTCAACGGCCGTCTTTGTGGACGTCCCTCATTTTTAGGTCAAATAACGTCTGTTATTTTGAAGTAATGTCCATAATTTCAAAAAATGGATGTTATTTCACCTGAAAATGAAGGAAGTCCACAGATGGCCATTGAATGGCCAAAAAAATATGTTGCGTGAACCTAGCCCTCCAAGTATAAGTATTCTTTAAAGTGCAATAGTGAAGCAGCAAAAATACATATAAAGTAATAATACAAGTAAACATATCAATTCTCAAATACAGGAAAAGGCATATATCACAGTGCAAGTGCCAGTAATATAGATAACCAATGTGTCAGCTATACCTGTAAAGCGTTATGTTATGATCCACACACAGCCCTGCCCCTTATCCTCTATGCTTTTTGTATTATGGTGCGTTTACACAGACAAATTTATCACAGATTTTTGAAGTCAAAGCCAGAAATGGATTTGAAAAGGGGAGAAATCTCAGTCTTTCCTTTATGACCTGTTCTCTGTTTATAGTCTGTTCAGGATTTGGCTTAAAAAAAAATCTGTCAGATAAATCTTTCTGTGTAAACGCACAATTAGTGATGGAGTCGCTCCTTCAGAGGCTTCGTCGAGACGGGAGGATTAAGGGGGTGGAGTTGGGGGGTAGGGAGCACCTAGCCGCTGCCTTTGCTGATGATTTGTTGATAATGTTCTCTGAACCAGCCATCTCTCTCCCTCAGACACATAAGATATTGAAGCAATTTAGCATAGTGTATAATGTTAAGATAAATGCACAGAAATCCCCAATTTTGCTGTTTAAAATTCCCGCCCAAATGCCCAAAGCCCTCTCTGTGGTTACCATATATGTGATCCCTGTCTGGTATCACTTTTCTAGGTATTAAGATCAGCAATGATTTATGAAAATTAATTGCTCTGGACTATTTACTGCTACTGAATAACAAAGCATCCATAGAAAAACTGAATCTCCCTCTCCTGTCATGGTACGGTAAAAAAAAAGGGGCAATGTCTTTGCTAGTACCCTGTCTGACATATTCGATGCTGGTCCTTCCACTATTATTACCTACCATTTATCTATCGTCCGTTCGCTTGATGATAAACGCATAATGGATAGCACACTGGTATCTCATTAGGCCCCAGAATTGGGGAAGGATTGGCCTTGCGGCTTTGGAATTATATGCAAAAGCTTTTGTTTTATCCAGAACTATAGAATGGCTTAGGGCTAGACATGAGAGAAGCGAATCTTGCGAATCCAGATTCGCTGCAAATGGCTTTGCTAATTCGCTTTGTTTTGTGAAGAGAATTCACAGCTATTCGTTACAAAATTCGCTAAACATGGCAGCCGCACATGTTTGCTTACAGCACGGTCACTCAGCGGGAGCAAGGGATTATCCATAATGCCTTGCTGCTGTCCAATCACCTCCAAGCCCCACTGTGAGGTCAGTACCCCCCCTCTATATAGGGTGAGCTACTTCCTGGAGGCGGGCAGTCGGCTGTGTGTGTAGTGGAGAGTAGGTTGCAGCAGGCAAAACAGAGCCAGGAAAGAAATAGAGAGATAGGGACAGAGAGGAGGGGAGAGGATAGGAGGGAAGATTGTGGGTGCCTTTCTGTGGGAGCTGTCAAACCAGTGTCCAGTGTACCAAGTAAAACTGTGCTGGGGGTATATTATACTAAGTAATTGGGTGCTGGTTGTGTACTATACTAAGTCACTGGGTGCTCTGAAGACAGTGTTCCATCTAATAAATCACTGGGTGCTGTGATTACAGTGTGCATTCCGAAAAAAAGAAAAAATCTTTAATTTTCTTTACAATTAACCAAAAGATGTAAAAAAAAAATCTGTCCCTTCTCAGGGTATGGCCAGTGTCAGCGGCAAAGGTGGCACAGAAGGTGGTCCCAGTGAAAGACTCGTGGGAGTTGTGATTAGCTGTCTGAGACCCAATTCAAATTACTAGTGCCATGAGCAAGAGAGCTTCAGGCAAGCCTAGCAGATTCCCTGGACCATAAGAAGCTGGATTTTAAGGATCTTTTTGGGGAATCTCTTGAGAGGAAGAAATTTCAAGAAAACTTTGAGACTCCCGGAGTTGACGTTGACATGCCCCAGAGCAGTCAGGAGAGCCAGGCATGGGCAGCTTCTGGCCAAAGTACAGGATCGTATTGCATAACTATGTAGCATGAGAGCTTGGCAGAGGACAAGTTTGTCCCAGACTTACAATGATGATTGTAGTGCAACCCATGTCTACAGATGTCATCCTCAGCTTCATCATCAGAGCATGAAGCTATGTCTCTACCACTGACCCGGCGTCAAGTCCCACAACAGATTCTGGGTCAGGAGGAAAAAGGGGTAGCCGTACAGCGTCATCCAAAAGACATCTGGAAGGCCCTGACACTCAACGGGTACCACAAGGCAGCAGCGGCGGCAGTGCACAATAGGCTAGGCCACCTGCTCAGAAGAACTGCCCACTGAGATCAGTGGTCTGGCAGTTTTTTTGTCTTGGGGCGGAAAAGACTATTCTGCCACATGTAAAATCTTTGAACATAAAGTGGGTCGGAATTTGGGTCCAAACCCAGGCACTGCTTCTATATGTGTTAGCATATGGAGCGCCACCACCCCACTGCCTGGAAGAACCGGGACCCCCAGGGCACGAGCCAGTCTCCATCCAAATAAAGTCCCCAAAAAAGCAATTACCCAGCATAAGTAATCTTATTATTTTTTTTTACATACCAAGTAATTTTAGCCCATCTGTGGACGTCAGGCACTCCTACCATCCTCATAGAGTCCCCATAACTATGGTTCATAAAGAGGGCATTTCGCTTGTTGTTAACCATAGCCATGGGGTTTCAACCCTGGCACTTGTGCCAACAAAACTTACTATTCATGTCCCATTTCTTCAGGACATGCACGGTAACTGGACAATAACTGTTCTTAGGGTTTTTAAGATATCACAAAGATACTTAGACCTCGGACAATGGTTTCTAATAGGGTGCTTGTGTGACATTTTAATGGCTCTTGTGGTTTAAAGCTAAAGGAAGGGTTCTTGATGGAGTATATATAAGAAACTTCTAAAGCTACCACCAGCAGCTATCTGTTGCTGAAAGGCATGTTACCTTCCCTTATTTATAGTGGATTCATCAGAGAATGGTTGCTTTTTGGTTTCTGCTGCCTCGAACCCTCAGGGGATGCACAGCCATTTTTGAGCCACCTTTCAGTACTATAGGGGACAGAGAATACAAAGTTCAGCACAGAACTGACTAGTTCAACTGAAACGATATATTTCACAAAGTCTACATAGTCTTGCCTTGTATAAAGATTAGAGATGAGCGAACCTGGAGCATGCTCGAGTCCATCTGAACCCGAACTTTCGGTATTTGATTAGCGGTGGCTGCTGAAGTTGGATAAAGCCCTAAGGCTATGCGGAAAACATGGATATAGTCATTGGCTGTATCCATGTTTTCCAGACAACCTTAGAGCTTTATCCAAGTTCAGCAGCCACTGCTAATCAAATGCCGAACAATCGGGTTCGGATCGACTCGAACCCGAACCCAGTTCGCTCATCTCTAATAAAGTTATATATATGAAGCTAGTGGGCACCACTAATAATCATGGAGTGCTAAACCAATGCATATAAGTAGTACATCATCCTCTCAAAAGAAAAAAAGCATATGCACAAAAAAATAGTAGCACATCACAAAAATCTTTATTATAACACTGACATAGATACAAAGTACCACATAAATAAGTGAATGTACAGGAGTAGTAAAATGTCACCATAAGTCCTGCTGGTGTACCAGCCAGGGCTAATCTACCACTCTGACTCTGGACTGTATGTACAATAACAAATATCCAACATCTCTACCTAGACAGAGACCCAGTAAAACAAAATATAACCACAAATAATGGAGCATAGGGAAAAAAAAAAAGGAAATTGGAAAAGATCACCATATACAGTCCAACAGAATGAGAGTCAGATGGGATAAGGAATCACCCCACGCGTTCCGCCGTCTAGCGGCTTCCTCAGGGATGTGGGCAGTAGAGTGAGGGGCATAGTATATATACCTATACAACATGTGAAAGCAATTACAGATTAGATGAAAAAAATATATCATACCATGTGCAGGAGATGTTTGATTCTGTTTGATTTTCCCTATGCTCCATTATTTGTGGTTATATTTTGTTTTACTGGGTCTCTGTCTAGGTAGAGATGTTGGATATTTGTTATTGTACATACAGTCCAGAGTCAGAGTGGTACCAGCAGGACTTATGGTGACATTTTAGTGTTTTTAATATAGAGCAGTATTTGGGGTGTTGTCTCCCTCATTTTACTACTCTATGTCAGTGTTATAATAAAGATTTTTGTGATGTGCTACCATTTTTTGTGCATATGCTTTTTTTCTTTTGAGAGGATGACATCTCTAATAAAGATCCATTGATGCTTTTACGCAGCTCTGGAGCGACATGTGAATGCACCATTAGGGTGAGGTTTTTTGGGAGTGACCAAAGCGAGGGTGGGAGGGTCACCCCCATCCTCATCAGGGGTATCCCCCTTCCCTGTTCATTTAAGCTGGAGACAGATTAAACACCCCAAGAGATGCATGCATGGGTTGTGTCTTGCACTTTGTCGAGTAAATAACCTGGTGTTGATATGTATGAATGTCTTAGGGCCCTTTTACACAGAAAGATTATCTGCCAAAGATTTGAAGCCAAAGCCAGGAATGGATTTGAAAAGAGGAGAGATCTCAAGCTTTCCTCTATTACCTTAGCTCTGTTTATAGTCTGTTCCTGGTTTTGGCTTCAAATCTTTGGCAGATAATCTGTAAAAGGGCCCTTAGAAAAAGCCTGAGGCCCAAATTCATTATGATTTTTAAACATATTATTTCCATTATATTTATTTTTTAAGAAAATACAGTATAGTGGGAAAATTTTCTCCAACTCAAGGTTGTTGCAAAATTTGCCACTTTTATTTAATATATTCAGTGTAAAGCCTTCTTGAATCTGGGCTGATCTCTATTCCATTCTGCATCACATGGTACACGCTTTTGTTGGGGTTTTCTGGACTATTTAAGTGTATCCCAATTGACTAGGTTTTTATTTTCATTCTTAAACAGTTGAATGGCCCATTCAGCTCAATTGTCATATATTTATAAAAAAAATATAAGTCCGACTGCAATTACCACTGTCTGTTCTAGGCCCCGAATGCTAACGCTGCTACCTCCCAGTGTCTGCTCTAGAGCCTTCTAGAACTAAGACAATGCCCCTGATGGAGCTGCCGCTTTAAAATGTCTACTGCTGTCCGGGGAGAAAGTGTCATTTAATGCTGCTGATCCACCGGCATGCAATATAGGTATACACCGCTGATTCACCAACATCCATTACTGTCCGAGGAGAAAACTTGATGTTCACTGCTTATCCACTGCTGTCCTGTCAGAAAGTGTCATTTTACGCCACTTATTTACCAATATCAACTGCTGTCCTGGAAGAAAATTGATATTACACTGCTGATCCACCAGTGTCCACGGCTGTCCGATTGAACAACTGACAGGCTAATTAACTTTTTTTTTATTGGTATTTTTACAGTTTTTGATACTAATACATCTGTTGAAAAAAACATTACTCTGTAATAGTCCCACTATTTTAGCTACTTTAGATTGGCTGTTTTAATGAGATTTATTTGTATGTGATTTATGAATCAGACCCGAAATTTGCAAACAACGGAAATTTTTTTTTTCGATTTCTTCGCTCATCTCTCCTCTCCACAAAGCATGGGTGGCCATGCAGGTGGAACTTGTAGGCACTTCTTTAACTCCTTCAAGACCAAGCTAATTTTCATTTTTACGCTTTCATTTTTTCCTCTTATGCTTCGTTTACACGTAACGATTATCGTGTGAATTTGCGCGATAACGGTCGAATTCGAACGATAATCGTACGTGTAAACGCAGCGAACGATCGAACGACGCACGATAAATCGTACATCGTGATCTTTCATCAGGTCAGCAAATCGTCGTTCATCGTACGCAAAAAATTCGCACATCGTTCCGTGTGAACAGTCGTTTGCCGGTTTAACCAATGTGTGACATAGGCTTAAACGATCGCAAAACAATCGCAGTGCGAATATTCGTACGATATACCGTACCATCTAAACGCTGATCGTTATAAAAAAAAAAAATCGTAAATCCGACATCGCTAATCGTACGATCGGGCCAATAATCGTTACGTGTAAACGCAGCATTAGTGTTTAAAAGGTCACAGTGCATGCATTTTTTCACCTACAGACACACACAAGCCCTTATTTTATTTATTTTTGCAACACCCATTGTATTTTGCAAAGGCAGACTTAATTTTTTTCGTAAAGTATGCTGTGAAACCTTAAAAAAATTATTTGCGCAGTGAAATTGAAATTTTACTTGACTGCTTTAAAAAAAAAAATTAAACCTTTATAAAAAAATTTAAAACATGTTTAAAATTGCTCTATTACTATCCTTATAATGCTTTTATCCTGTGTTCTATGGGGCTGTGTGAGGTTTCATTTTTTGTGCCATGATCTGTCCTTTCTATTGGTATCTTGCATGCGTATATGTAACTTTTTGAGGTCAGCAAGTTTGCACTGTGGCAGGTTTTTGCATTTACGCCATTTACTGTGTAAGATCAGGAATGTGATAACTTAAAGGACAACTCCGGCGAAAATTTTTTTTGGCTTATTTAACACACATTACAAAGTTATATAACTTTGTAATGTGGTTAAATACCCGGTCTGGCCCCCTTCCCCGACTTTCCGACCCCCGACCCCCCACCCCGGAAGTTAAAGAATATATACATTACCTATTATGGTCGTCACGGTCCTCTTCTCTGGTGTCGGGTGATGTCAGAGCTGGGGGCGGTCCGGGTCTTCTTCCTCCTCGGCGTCTTCATTGAGAGTGAATGGGAGAGAAAAGGCTGCTGGTGCACATGCGCACCAGCAGCCTTTTTTATTGGCTGGAGCGCATCACATGGCTTCCAGCTTGCTCAGCCCTGATTGGCTGAGCTTGCTGGAAGCCATGTGATGCGCTCCAGCCAATGAAAAGGCTGCCGGTGCGCAAGCGCGCTGGCAGCCTTTCTCTCTCATGGACCCGGAAGAAGGAGACATTGCTGGACGGCGGAGGCAGGTGACGGTGAGGCGGCCGGCGGCCGAATGGAGTGGCGATCGTCACCGGAGGGATGGTGAGTATTGTGTCTGTGTGTGTCTGTGTTTTTTTTTTTTTGGGGGGGTCCCGCCGGAGTTGTCCTTTAATAGCCATGCATGCAGTGGTACAAAATATGTTTAATTTTATTTATAAAATGAGAAAAAGGGGTGATTCAGTACATAAAATTACGAACTGCACCGTATATATCCAAATGGTAATTCTCACCAAAAGACTTCCACCATGTCCTTCTTAGCCCAACATGTTATGCAAAATAGTGAGAAAAAATGGTGTTAAATACACCTGTACCTGTGTACTTCAAGAGCATAGTCCTCTATGCTGCTGGATCCTCAATGGATGCTTGGGTGAATGTAGCAGCCTGTGAGCTAATTTTTGTCCCAGTACTTTGGAATAAAACTTTCTAGCATGGATTTATGGCCAGAGTTCGTGGATTTCTTCCATTGAGGATCCAGCAGCATAGAGGACTACAATCTTGTACACAGGTACAAGTCTATTGAACATCATTTTTTTTCTAACTAAAAGGGATGATTCAAACTTTTATTAAGGGAAAGGACTTCTAATACAAATAAACTGATCTCTCATAGAGATCAATGTAGTATACATTATACAGCACTTAATTAAATCAGTGTTGAATTACTCTGCGCTGCTGCAGTCTTGATCTGTGGATTACCAAGCTACCAATTGACACTGAGGCCCGGCATGGGGGGGGGGGGCAGATAGCAGCCAGAATTGCGATGGTTCAGAGCAGAGTCACCGCACAACCCCTCTCTGAAGCCCCCCCACTCGCAGCAGGATGTACATTTACGTTCAGATGCGGAAAGGGCTTAAAGGGGTATTCCCCCCAAGAGCTAAAAAAATGAAATTCTCCCAAAGCTAGCTGAATTTACTCACCAAGTCCCCTCCGAGTATTTTGAGCCGGTTCCCCTCTTTCTAGCTGCTGCCATTCCTGTGTTACAAGTTTTTCTAAAAATCCAATCTATATCCAAGATGGCGTCGGCCAAGAAACTACATTTCCCAGCATGCATTTCTTCTCCCTGATTGGTCCTGATGTAGCAGAGCTGATGCTGCAGCATAGGTGTGGTGCTGCTTGTCTCTGCAGTACATGAACACTATGCTGGGAAATGTAGTTCCCTCAGCAGCTATCAGTAATATGAAGCTCTTTCTACAGTCATATTACTGATATTTGCTGAGGAACTACAACTCCCGGAATAGTGCTCAGGGGGATGGGGGGGCTTCAGAAGGCTGAAGTCGGGGGATGACAGGGTGCAGCGGCAGAAGGTTGAAGTCCGGGGAGCGGGTTCTTCAGCAGCCGATGACAGGGGTAAAGGGGGGGCATGTCAGATTGCAGAGG